>NW_027273066.1:0-155000 GCF_040938485.1 Diadema antillarum
AAGACATTTATGATATAGTACAGAGCATACCATTTTAAGAGGAATTCAAAGTTTATTTGATGAAAATCGGGTTTGGAATGACTGAAACATCCAAAAACAAAGTAAAACAAAGCGATAAGTGTGGGTCCCACACTTTAATCGCTCTTTTTTGGATATCTCAGCCATTTCAAAACCAATTTTCATCAAATAAACGTTGAATTCCTCATAGAGTTACATGTTCTTTCATGTTTCATAAGAGGTTTCTCATTATCTCACCAAAAAATGATAGAAACCTGAAATTTGGTCTCAACCAAAACTATACGATCCCTTTAATGTATAAAGTGTATGATTGCGTTGGTTGCTGTAGTTCTAGTAGATTATATACACGCTTGTACACAATCCCAATCACTCGACATGCCAAGAACAGGAATGGGAATGAACTATGATGATGTTAAGAAAGAGAGAGAGAGAGAGAGAGAGAGAGAAACAAAACAAAACAAAACAAAACAAAACATAACAACAATAAAAATCACCCCAAATCAAAAAAGAAAATATGTACAGCTTTATGTAACTCCATAATAGTTTCGTTCGCTATTGATTTAGGTTAAGACACACCATAGAAACATGTTTCAAGAATCACAATTGTATAGAGTCATAGCCATCCCCCCCCCCCCCACCCCCCCCCCCCCCCCCCCCCCCCCCGCACACACATACACACCATAGGCCTATGCACCTTTTAGAGCTGGTATTTCTTTGAAGGACAGATCACCCCAATCGATGCTTGCTCCAGCAACTTTCACGGATTATCTGAGTGCCACGCGCTACCCCGTCTTAATCAGTGGAGTCATTGCTGGGAATTAAGCGTCACGCCTATTCGGGATTAGCGAACATGGTGCTATAAGCATTCCAACAAGCTTGCCCTTGAATAACGGGGTACACTATGATTACAATTTCCCGTGTACCGAATCACTTGACGCGCCTCGCATCCTCCTAGACGTTGTTTTTTTTTTTTTTTTTTTTTTTTTTTTGGGGGGGGGGGGGGACTTCTTAAAGTTATAAAGTCTACATCCTTGTAAATAATATCAATTTTGTTGTTTGTTGTTATTTTTACTGTTGTTTCAGAAGCGGATGGCCTCGAGGACGTAATTTTCAGGTTCGCGGTGAAATGACAGATAAACAACTGTCGGGCACAAAAAACAACAACAACAAAACAGATCGACGTGTGGTATCGCAGTATCTAAATTCAACGTATGACAGAATTCACGATTTGTCTATGCTGCTTATACTAGTACACCAAAGATTTACTTATGTGTGTATTAATATTTGCACAATAATGATCCGACGAAAGTTCTAGTACTTTTGTTATTATTATCATTATTATTATTATCATTATTATTATTATCATTGTTATCATTATTATTATTAATATCATAATTATTGTTATTATTATTATTATCAATTGATTAATTAATTATTATTATTATCATTATTATATTATTATTATTATTATTATCATTATCATTATCATTATTAGTATTATTATTATCATTATCATTAATGTTATTATTATTATCATTATTTTGGTGAGGGTTGGGGTGGGGTTGGTACTTGGTAGTGTGAGCTATTCATGACGACCGCTCTTTTCATGAATTCGACATAATTGTATCATTATCTACCTTATATTCATATATGTGACCCGTTTGTACTTCTTGTGTGTGTTTATTATTTTCTTATGTGCGCGATGCAGTAAGTATTCGACCTATTTTAGATATCATTATCTACTTGAATATATTGAGTATATTGTCTACTTGAATCGCTCAGTGATCAAGAAGAAATAGTCAGAATGTCAGAATGAATTGCGACATACCCTTGTTATCATCAACATGTCTGGATGACAGATGAGAAGAGGAAGGATCTACTACAAAAAACGAACAAACAAAAACAAACAAACAAACAAACGAATGGATGTTTGCCCCCTCTGTATTGCAGTGCGTTACTCATAGCGTAATGTTACCGAAGGTCATGTGACAAAAATACGACATGAGCAATTTTTTTCATTGAACGTTTCCCATCGTGTGATGGCCAGATAAATCCGAGTTGTATTCAAGCTTGCCTAAGACAAATAAACAAATCAACTAGACAATAACAGCAACGAAAGAAACAGCCAAATACAGAGAGAATATTGCAACAATAAGACACCATCTAAGACTGATGACACATACATCGGAGTCCTTGACACTATAAAAAAAATTTTCATCTTGTCCGATGCTACTGACGCGGCGGTGGAGCAACAGCTTCGTCATGTAATGTCCTTCTCTTGACCAAATTAAAAAGCGCCCTCCGTTGACACGTCATGGCATGACTGTTTTTATCGTCGTGTGCTGACTCGTCTTGTAGGCCTCACGCTCCTTTTCCGGGCTCCCATATAAACCTGTGTTAAATGCAGCATATTCCATGAATCATGAAAAATCAATCGAATCATAGATTTTTTTTAAATTGAAGTAGATGAAGGGAAATTTTCTCTGCTTTCAAGCAAACAACATATTTTGGGATGTTGTCCAGCTCTAAAAAGAGTTAAGAGCCTCCATACGAGACTAGTCATCCAGTCACTCTCAAAAATGATAAAAATAGCAAATTACCTCATACATCAATAAAACATCATTAAAAATACAAAAACCCTGATTCATTCAACTTCTTTATAACCTGCAGAAGCTCCTGTCCTCAAGCAATGTCAAACACTACCAAAAGTGGCAATTTTCTACTTGACTGATTTTTAATGATTTTTTTGGTAAAAAATAACATTACCTCATCTTTGTACTGCCTTCCCGGTAGGCAATGCGCGAGTTGAATTAGGAGCGTGAGGCCTATAGAGCAGTCAAGTGCTTCCAAACACTTTTTGAACGCTTTCATCTTGTAGAGATATTAATTCCGACTACAACGATATAAAACTTTCTACATTTCATGCTTGTTTTCAGCAGAGTGGACCCCATCAAGCTACAATGCACCATGTACTGAAATCCAATCAATGCACCCTTGCTGGCATTATACCTTGGGTTCGGTGAAATTGGATGTAGGGCCCAAATAGACAATAATTCAATGACATTCATTCAGTCCAATTTGAAGGGTTAAATGCTGGATACCCTGAAAACCTCCCAAAATATCAAAATGATTATTCATATTATATCAAGGTAAATATTTAAGTTCAATGAGCAAGAAAGGGAAGTTCAATTTCACTGTTCCATGGAGCATTTGAGCCCACCACCAGGCCATAAATATACTATGATGTACTTTTAAAATATATATCACTGTAAAACTCGATATAAGGTAGGGATTAGAGTTCACAGAGGTTAGAATATGAAGGATAGAATAAGATAGGATGGGAAATGTGGGGGGGGGGGGGTTCCAGGACATGCCTACAGAATGGCCCTACATAAGGGCAACAACAGAGAGCATGAGTACAGGTTTATACATTTTATGTTTTGTGGGGTTAGTGAGATGCTTGACTGCTTTGATCTGGAGTCAGAATGCAAGTGTTCTTTATTCACTGTTCTCCAGTATTATTATTCCAACACATTTACATGGTCACAGCCTTATTGACTCGGCCTGTAAGCCAGCATACCACTGGATCATCACCCGCACTCTTGTCCATCTTAATTTCTAACTGTTTGGAATAATGTTTGCTCCACTCTTCCGCATTCATATCCAAATCTTCTTGCTTGTCGCCATAAAACACCCCCCCCCCCCTCAAAAAACAACAACAAAGATAGAAAGAAAGAAAGAAAGAAAGAAAGAAAGAGAGAAACAAACAAACAAACAAACAAACAAACAAACAAACACTGTTGTATAAAAACGTTCATGAACAAACCTGCTGGCTCCCTCAGATCCAGGACCAGAATATTGTGTATGACAACCTGCAACACAGATATATTATTCATTAAATGTCAGTAAATGACTATGACACTTTGAAAACTGATAGTCCTGCTACATTTTTCTGAGAGAATGATGCTGAGTTCGTTGTTAGAATGAAATGCAATGGAGTGAATGTGTAGACCATGAGTGGTGAATAAATGGCACATGGCTGGTGGGTGAACATGAATTCGTACAGCAAGGAAACTTCCAACACAAAAAACCACTGTCTGCATGGGACCAAGCACGTCCATCACAGTTTTTACACACATAGCTCTCCATCCATTTTCACAGTAAAAGTGAAAATAATACAGTTACACTGTCACTGGGTGCTAGTTTTGAGGTGTACAAGTAAACTTAAGGATATATTTATAGGCCCACAGTTAGGACGAGGGGAAGCTAGGCAGGGTGAGGGCTAGGGCGTAAGTTACCATACTCGGTCTAACTTTAGACTAACGTTATAGTTCTACACTAGCTTAGACTGGGTTAAATTTGAGCCTTGTTCATATTACTAGGCAGCTAGGGTTAAATTTGGGGTTAGAATCTGATTTTGGGCTGAAATCTTACTTTGGGTTGGCATTTAGGGCTATGGTTTGGATTAGGGTTAGGGTTAGGTTAGGGTTAGGGTTTGGGTTAGGGCTAGTTAGGGCTAGTTAGGGCTAGTTAGGGTTAGTTAGGGTTAGGGTTAGTTAGGGTTAGGGTTAGGTTAGGGTTAGGGTTAATAGGGTTTTAGGGTTAGGGTTTTAACAGCTAGGGTTAAATTTGGGGTTAGAATCTGATTTGGGGCTGAAATCTAACTTTGGGTCGGCAATGGATTCAACTTTAGGACTATGGTTAGAGTTGGGTTAGGGTTTGGGTTTGGGTTTGAATAGGGTAAGAGTTTTAAAAGCTAATGTTAGGGTTAAATTTGGGGTTAGAATCTGATTTGGGGCTGAAATCTAACTTTGGGTCGGCAATGGATTCAATTTTAGTTCTATGGTAAGAGTTGAGGGCAAGGGCTACCTTAGAAATAGGACTACACTTGTTTACTAGTGGTCTGACTTACCCCTTAAAGAATATTTCCGAATTTAAGCTAGCAGGTACCATGGTAGTAACCCCGGGAACCTTCCCGTACACTCTGCACGCCGTTTGCTGGCGAGAACATCGCATTCTAGCAGACGACTCTCATGCCCACTGCCTACCAGTCTCACAGTATAGGCCTCACGCTCCTTTTCCGGGCTCCCATATAAACCTGTGTTAAATGCAGCATATTCCATGAATCATGAAAAATCAATCGAATCATATAATTTTTTTAAATTGAAGTAGATGAAGGGAAATTTTCTCTGCTTTCAAGCAAACAACATATTTTGGGATGTTGTCCAGCTCTAAAAAGAGTTAAGAGCCTCCATACGAGACTAGTCATCCAGTCACTCTCAAAAATGATAAAAATAGCAAATTACCTCATACATCAATAAAACATCATTAAAAATACAAAAACCCTGATTCATTCAACTTCTTTATAACCTGCAGAAGCTCCTGTCCTCAAGCAATGTCAAACACTACCAAAAGTGGCAATTTTCTACTTGACTGATTTTTAATGATTTTTTTGGTAAAAAATAACATTACCTCATCTTTGTACTGCCTTCCCGGTAGGCAATGCGCGAGTTGAATTAGGAGCGTGAGGCCTGTACTCACTGGCACTTGGACCTTGCTTTGACCATCATATCGGGTGTGGTTGGAAGAAGCGGTAGAATTGATTAAGTAAACACCTGCTATAGTATACACAGACATTGACGTTGATTCGTTTGATCCAAGTGACCCAGAGGGTCAGTAGAATTTGGACCATGTTTGATGAAGGTAATGATGAATCTGATTTGAATATGGAGGTTTCACGTGGAAATGAGTAGGAACAGTTGAAAGCTTGGATAAAAAAACAACAACAAATAGTACCGATGATTTTGAATTAAAACAATTCGAAAGGAAAGACAGTGAGGACAGCTTTCCATGCATATAAAGGGGAGAGTGTAATGCTGACAGCTTATAGAGGACTTGAGTCAGGAGCCTCAAACCTCAGGCCACAATAGTTCCACTAACAGTCATAATGCTTTTATGCAAGGTAGGTAATCAACAAATATTTGACAGTTGTGAAGGGGTATAGGGGTATGCAATGTGTCTTATAGTGAGAGGAAGGGTGGGGTGGAAAGCGTCTATCAGTTCCGAGCAGGGTATATATAATAATAATATGTAAATCCTCAATGAAATGACGACATAGTTACGCAATTACGAGCAATTCACTTCGCGTTCTCTCGTACTTCCTCCGAGTTCAATGCAGTCTGATAAGATGTCAAGGGACATGAAAACCGGGCAGAAGATGAGTCGGGTCCTTCATTTGAAAAGCTACTGTACAGACAGGGAACACTGAGTCGAAAACAAAATACATCGTGTGAATGAGCCGGTGTGGCCTTTCACACACTGTTCTTTTGCTGGTGCGTCATCATTCATTAACGCATACACGGATAAGTAGTTCAAGTGCCAGGGCGATAGGTGAGATAATGGGGCCGTCTTGTGCAAGGAGACGCTTGTCAGGGACAGTTATCTGACACCCGTTCCTCGAGGGGGAAACTCGCAAATTTGAGAAACGTAATTCGTTAATCCGTGACCTTTTGTCCGTGGGCTCGAAGTTTTCATTTCTAACCCACACCGAACGTTGGACGCTTATGCATCCAAAATAACACTGATAATGTCTAAATAAGTGCCAGACATTGATTTTTATATTTTCCTGCTTCTTTCCCTTCAGATTATTTGGATAGTAACTGATCCACCCACACACACACACACACACAGAATATCCTAACCAATATTGTCGATGACATCATCTATCAACCATTGCGACGTCACTAATTTGATTAACAAAAGACATTGGAATGTACCTTTCCCTTAAGTGAGCATAACTTACAGGTTTACATTGTTGAGCAGTATATACGTGTATCGTGGAAACAGGAAAGTTATGTTCATTTCAGGGGAGGGTGCATTCCAATGTATTTTGTTAATCAAATTAGCAATGTAGCAGTGATTGATCAATGATGTCATCGACAGAATCTTGCTGAGCAAGATATCTTTCATTGTGTGTGTGTGTGTGTGTGTGTGTGTGTGTGTGTCTGTGTTGTTGTTGTTGTTTTTATTTTAGTATATTCAGATAAATATATCATTGCAGTCTACAAGAAAAATATATAGTATAATACGAAGAAACAACGGGGGATATTGTCCGTTTAGCTGTAGTTTGCAAAATACGATTGTTCTTCCACATGGTGTGTGGGGGCAGATCTAAGTAATACAAGGCAAAATCGCAGAAACATTTTGATAGTATATATGAGACACATCTATTACGTTCTTTTTATTGCATATGTGATGATCAGGATATCATGATATATCAGCACAAGGTAACAAGCTTTAATATAGGCGATTTAACCGCTGCTGCCAGCGAACTCGCTCCGTACCCGGGACCTGAAGATTGAGAGCCCGTGGTCTTTTCCACTGAGCCACACCTCAGCTCCTTCACTCATTATGTGCCAATGCGTCAAATGTGCACAAATTTCACACACACAGCTATGGACAATGAATGAATATGGCACACAGAGGGTTATATAGTGTGAAGAGTTTGGTCGCATAACGTGCTAAGTGCCATTTTTAAACATTACATTTTAAAAGTAAGTCCATCATCAGATAGTGCAAAATAAAACCTCTTCTATGATACATCAATAACAAAATAGGGCCTATGCTTGAACTTTAACAAAATATTCCACTTTTGTCCTTACTTTCTTTATTTTTAAGGGTTTTTAAAGGTTTAATCGCAAATATCTCAAAATGACCAGAATGGATCTGACTCGTTTTGCCACCAAACTCTTCATATGATACCCAATCAAAACCCAATAAATCACAGAATGATGTCAACAGCTTGAAGTAAAAGTGTTTCAGGAGCCCTGAAAGGGAAGAAAAAGATAATTTTAATGCCTTTTAAAAGCTGTTAGTAGTCACGAGTGGTCATGCGACACTGCCAGGAGAGTAAAAGCTGATCACCAGTTGTAACTTAAGCCATGTCTAGCCGTTTGCAAAATATTAGTACGGATTAATATCTGCGATATCATATCATCTTATACCACAACAAAACAAAGAACTTGAGCAATTTCTCCGTCTCTGTTTTTCTACTAAACAATTCTCTTACGACTGACCTTCGTAGTCAGAATAGTAGTTAACGCTGTGGCCTGCGAAAATGAAAAGTAAGGAAAAATGAAACAAAAAAGAACCATTAAAAAAAAAGGAGAAGAATAGGGAGTAAAAAAGAAAAGAGAACGTGAAGAAATCGGGGGGGGGGAGGGAGAATCGAAAAAAAAGTATAAAAGAAAAGAACAGACCAGAAAAACACCTGACAATGTTGCGTGTGGGAATTTACGCGAAGGAAATGAATGTGACACAAAATAAACTTCGATAGTTTCCTAGGTCAAGTTCGTGTATTTTTTTTTGTTTTTTTTTGTTTCGTGCCCGTACCCGGGAAATGAGTGTCTCCCCATCAGCTCCCACCAACCGGGTCCCTCGCCGACTCTTCTTCGTTGTTGTCCCGGTGTCTTCACACGCGCGCTATGATTTTCGCAGTTTCATTAGCGGATGGCTTCTTAATGTCTTCCATTATAGTTTTGGGAGACTCGCCATGCTTCCTGTAGACATGATGACACATATGTGGCTCGGTGCCATCAACTTGATAGACAAGTCATCGTTGACATGTTCTTACCGCTATCTCTTTCAGAATCTCATCAGGAGAGCAGAGGAGAGTCGAAATAATTTGCCCCCCCCCCCAAAAAAAAAGGGCGCAAGTATAAAAAGGGGGACACTGGAATCACCAAGAGAATTCCATAAATAGACTGTGAACCATGAATTGAAAGCAATATAGATCATAAATGAAGATCTGGCAAAATCTGACGATGTGGCTGAAAACAGGAAAGGTGAAGGTGTCGTTGTATACGAAGAGAACAAGGCTCGTGTTTTACACATGCAGGACTTTCAGCCTTCATCCACATTAGTGATGTCACGCAACGTCAGCATTTTTAACTGTTAGTAATTTCGTGTTTTTTTCTCTCTCTGTTACAAAATATGTCACTGTTGCTCACATAAAATTGCATCACTATTATTCATCACATCCCTCCACGAGGAATACATTATCAAATATAACGGATTGTAGATAGTTCACCTAGTTCTTCACGACGTATCGTTTCTTCTTCGTCCTTCATACCCATGTACACCTGCAACAAGTGTAAACTTCTCCCTCTGTATTTACTCACCTATGGGGAAATCCGACGAGTTTCTTTAGCGTTCCAGGCGATCTCCACTAGGCACTGGGTGGACAGGATAATGGTAATTAACTTCTCCTTGAGGATGTTCTAATTGCAGAAGCGTTTCATATTTCTTCTCTGTATGACCAACAGTAAAACCCTCTCTCTTTTCGACGAGATCATCAACATCTGTCGGAAACCCGTGGCAGTGTTTATTTTGCCGCACTCTTGCACACAAATCGGGTTTTTGGTGACAAAAGCGGATATCCGGACCGTATGTATTCGTGGTGACCTGAGCGGGCAGCCCCAAACCACCCCCGTGCGTGCGGACTAAAATAATGGACTCTTCTGGGTCACACGCCGGATAACAAACCTCTTTCACCTTCATTACGCATTATTCTCGTAAGGTTAATCCACTCTCACATTTAGTCATTTTGAGTCTGTAATTGCGGTCGGCGCCTGAGCAAGGCAGTAAATGATACTCGCAACCAATTGAATCACAGCAGGTAGGGTGGGATTTCACGGAGCACGCGAACGATTTGCGAAGGACGCGAATGACAAAATCCAACATTCGGAAAAGGTTTTCTCCGAATGTGTTCCGACAATGAAGCCGAAAACTATTCTTGCGCAATTTGTGCGAAGTTTTCACGACGTATGTGCGAATTGCGTGTGTATCATTGCTAAAGTACAGCATGTTACGTACACGAAGAACACGCGACGGAAATGCGAACAACGAAAAATTTCCAATAATCATGGTAGAAAATGTACCCAAGGACCGATGGAAGCTGTCTTGAGTTGATTTGTTTTTTCTTTCCTTCTATTTCTCCTTTCTTTTGTTCTCATTTCTCTATCGTGTGCTTGCCTACATTTTTTTTTCTTAAAACCTATCTCCACTAGTAAAGCATTTGATTTTTTTTTTTGCAGTTCCTCCAACACATAATCTCTATAGGCTAGTTCAAATGAAATTTTAGATACTTTTAGACTAATTTTAAGTGTATTCTGTGATTTTTTTTTTGTATATCAGACATTTCTTTCTCTTTGCTAGTCTTACATTTCTTTTGTTACCATAGTTGTTAATAATTCTTTGATGTTTAGATGTATGCTACGATTTTTATTTGTAGAAAACGTATAGGTCATACATCCCCCAAACGTGCGCTAAACGTTCGCGAGAATGTCTCAAAAGGTACGCGAACTGTTTGCGATTACGTCGTAAAATGATCGGAAAAACTTCGCAGATTTCGCGAAACATACGCGAGACATTCTCCAAAGTTTCGGAATCTGTTTGGGGTTTCACGAACATTTTGCGAACATCGCGCGTGTCTTGCGAAGGTCTTGCGCATATGACGAGGCTTTAAAGACACTTTCGAGAACAATTCACGAGCAAATCACGACGAAGTGTGCGGAAAAGGTTCGCAAAAAATTTCAAACTTTTTTGAAATTCTCGCCGAAGTAAAAACGACATTCGCGAACAATTGACGACGCTTCCGAACCCTCACGTTCGTTTGGCGATCTTTTGCAGACTAAAATACGAATGCTGGATTTTGCCATTCGCGTCCTTCGCAAATCGTTCGCGTGCTCCGTGAAATCCCACCCTAAATCATGACATCCACTACCTAGGTCGTACGAAAACAAACAAAAAACAAACAAACAAACAAACAAACAAAAAATTAACCCTTTAGAAATTAAAGATTCCGTACATAATGGCCTATTGTTCCCTGGAAGGTACAGCAATATTACTCTCATTTCGACAACATTCTCAATTATGCAAAATAGATCACTGCATGTTTATTCATGTATATCATAAGTTGTTTTTTCTTTTGAAAGCCTATTGAGATTTTACCAAGAGACTTGTGTGTCACAGAAATAATTCTGACATACTTTTGTTGACCTTTGACCTCTTTCAAATTTCTGGAGTTTGGGGAGAAATTTGACGGGCGGTTTCGGGCGGTTCAGCTCTTAATGGGTTAAGGTTAGATTATGCAGTGGGCTGTGATCACAGCGGTCTTAACACTTGGTGATGCTGCCATTACATAACCATACAGGGAGCAGGTGGGTGACTTCTTACCTAAGATGGACAAAGGAAAGGTGAACCCGATGTAAGTTAAGATGTGTAGACCAAGTCAGATTAAAAAGATTATTACTTATCTTTTTGTCTGTATATTAAGCAGATGTAAGAGAATGATCTAAGTGTCTGTGAATTATCTTCGAATGACGACTGCTTCTTACTTGATGAAATGAAAAGTATTTTGTCGAGGATGATTCCTCAGGGGTAATAACATTCGTTTTCGATTGGAACAGCAAAATGCTTAGCATATTAATGGACACGTATAGATTGTATTGCATGTGAATCACATCATCATGATGAATGTGATCCGAATCACTGATGACTTTTTTTTTTCGAATTGTTCTGAATTCCCAACTTGAAAGAACACCACAATATACACGGAATGTATAGCGATTTCTTTAAAGGTATGGTACAGTATTGATGGAGATGAGAATTCGGCTTGTAACTTTTTGCTAGATACCAATAAACACCTATGAAATAGTACAGAGCATACCATTTTAAGGGGAATTCAAAGTTTATTTGATGAAAATCGGGTTTGATATGACTGAAACATCCAGAAACAAAGTAAAACAAAGCGATCGTAATAAAGTGTGGCTCCCACACTTTTGAGAATCGTTCTCTCTGTTTTGGATATCTCAGCCATTTCAAAACCAATATTTATCAAATAAACGTTGCATTCCTCATGGAATAACATGCTCTTTCATACTTCATAAGAGGTTTCTCACTATCTCACAAAAAAAAATGTTAGAAACCCGAAATTAGGTCTTAACCAAAACTAAACCATCCCTTTAAAATTGATTTCACACAATGCAAGCTCGGACACAAAGCGATGCAATCTATGGGATTTTACAGTTGCAATGTGAATTTTCACAGTAACATTACAAGAAAACTGCGAAATCTCATACAATGACATGATGATGAATATTTTGATATCAAGGTAGGTTTATTTCATTTGTTAGGGCCTATGTGTCACATTTTTAGTCTCCTCGAATAATCTCCTGTAGCATAATTTATAATTACTTTTGGGTGCAGAAAGAAAATTATTCGAACAGTGTCTCGACCCACTTCCTCAAAGGTTTCGAAACAATAAATGATTATGGTGAAAATGAGCAGGGACGTGATACATACAATAGAGTGCACAACACAAATCAAAGGTATATCTTGTATTATGACGCACATTGTGAGGGAATACAACGAAAGCTATATTTCATGTGAATCAAATGATGTGACAACGATGCTATTCTGAGCATGGCTTTCTCAAGTCAGCCAAGTCTCCTATAAATATTTCTTGCATCACTAGCCACCTGAAAGTAGGGTGATAACGATATCGCCCGTTCCCTCCCTCAAAAGCAGAAAAGGGCGCATGGCTGCCAGGATGAGGCCGGAATCAGCGGGTGGAACCCTTTGCCGAGAGATGCGTTGTAGATTAGTCACGTTAGGAGGACATCGGCAATGAAGACGCTCCTTGGCACTGATAACGCTCGCGGGACCAAAGAATGGTAAAGGGTTGCCATTCACAGATCTTTGGCACAACCTTCATCATGTAGGGGGGAGTTCGGGCAGGGCAGGGTTTTATGCTATCCTCATCTTCTTCTGTAGTGCACCATTATGGTTTAGAAGATGATGCTCATGGCGCATAATCCATCGAGTCCGAGGGGGTAATTTTGCGGCAGTAGTTATCATCTTTACCTCATCAAATTGGCGACCGCAAATTTCACTTCTTAAAATGTTGGAGAAAGCCATAAGACTAAATGGAACTGTTTAAATCAATTTAATGTGCACAAAATGATAGATAGAAACGGTTTAAAATGCTATGATACGCTCCTATTAACTATGAACTATAACCTTCTAGTGTTGCCAATTTAAAATCAGTTACAAATTTAGTGATTTACTGGCTTCTTATAATTCTACATAGTGAAAATGATTTTACAAAACAACACAAAACAAAACAAAACCAAACCAAACAAAGCGAATAAAAGCAAATACAGTAAAAAACCACAGAATTGTGGTTAATGGAACTTTATGAATTAATTAACATAAAAGAGCCCGAGGTCAATTCCAATACTGTCCTCGCACATCGCTCGTTGGAATAGATGCTTTATTACCCATGCACTTAGTCACTTTCGATCTGGGTGTGAAAGTGGGTTCGTGGCAATGTCAGGAGCGGAGAGGTGGTAACAATGGCAGGCACGTGCAAGAGGCTATTATACCCTTCGTAGAGAAGGTTTTGTTGTCATTATCATTCATCTATTTATTCATCATTTATTTATTTATTTGTTTCTTTGTTTCTTTAATTATTTATTTATTTATTCATTTATTTATTTATTCATTAATTCATTCACGTACTCAATTAATTAATATATTTATTCATTCATTCAGTGTTTCATTACTTAGTTCATTGAATTAATTGATTAAGTAATTTACTTATTCATTCATTCATGTATTCATTTGCGCAGTCATTTACATGTACGTGTATATATTTTCATTTTCAACAAAATCAATGTCTCGACCTTATCCAGTATGATCTTCAGTTAGATGTTTGCAGTTTTGCGTTATCCTTTGATTTATGGATCTATTCGAATACAACAATGTGCACGTTTTCATAAGCAGCATAAGAAATGATAAATCACAAAATCTCTCTGACAAATCCTCTGTATAATTACTAGTAAAATTATATAGTAAATGTGGCTATACATATATTCATTTGTCCTCCAAGATCAAGTGAATATTTTGGTTTAGATCACGTCAAGTAAACCTAAATTGAATCAACTATTAATCAATAAATAAATAAATACAAGAGAGAAAGAGGTGAAAAGAATAGGAAAAAAAAGACTCCTGATAACTATATTCAGTTAGCCACATTGCCGTATAAACCCCGAATTAGTCACGCCAACGATGACTAGATAATTTTCATGATATCTCCAGGAGCATTACTATAGGTTCCTGTGTTTAAATTTGTTTTTATTCAACAATTAAACCTCCTGACATGTCGTGTGTAATACGATTGCCAGTCACTAATTTCCCCCACACTAGCATTCTAATTTATTACCCACGCCGATGAAAATCGGCAGGGGGTTATGTAAAGGGTTCCGTATGTTTGTTTGTTTGTTTGTTTGTTTGTTTTTTTGTTTGTTTGTTTGTTTGTTTGTTTGTTTGTTTGTTTGTTTGTTTGTTTGTTTGTTTGTTTGTGTACAAGATAACAAGAGAACGGGTAAACGGATTTGCACGAAATGTTCAGGGAATGTTTGGATAATGACAGGAAAGAATCGATTAGATTTTGGTGATAATCGGTTGACCCTTGCAAATTCTGTGTGACCTTGAAGTTTTGACCCCATGGTATAGTGACCATTCCGAAAATTTCCCGTTTCTCACTTTGCGATTTTCCGCTACCATACGAAGACATAAACTCCCCAACGATCCGACTTCGCTGCTCAAATGTTCGTAAGAATTCCGAAATTTACGTTTAGGCCTATTTGAGGGACTATGTCCTTCTAGATTTATGAAAGTTCGTTCTCCGTCATCACAAACTGGCCCGTATTTTGATGATTTTTCAAATTAACATTGATTGTTTTTTTCGTTGGAGGAGCATTTTGCTCGGTCGCAGTCACACTGCACGATATGCGTGCTCAATGTCAATGCGTGTGCAAGGCCGCTGAAAATGCATCGCGCTCTACACTGTTGGTGCAAAATTGCACCGGGGACGTTGCGGCGCTCGTTGGTGGCCGAATACTGGTGCAGTAGACATTTGCATTCAACCCTTGCATTGAATAATTCCCGTAGACACTAATCATAGGGGTAATTGCCTAGGGGGTACGTAAATTTTGTTTTTCTTTTTTTGCTTTTGTGGATACCATCAAAGATCGTACACTCATACGACCTTTGATATCATCACACTCTCGGCTTGCTATAATCAAAATATCCCGCAAGAAAACGGCGTATTTCTCGATTTTTAGCGCTTTTTCCGCGACCCGTCGCGTAGACAATACTCTTAAAACTGGACTTAATTCGCGCGCGCTTGGAAAAGTTCCGATTCTGCACTTTTGACGGTGGAATTTGGGATTTTCGATGGATTTTTGGAGGAGACTTAAGGACTTTCCTGTACGTGAACGAGTGTTAATACCGTATGTGTAATTATGTGATTTGCGTGTGATGTGACTGTAGAACCAAAGATCGTACACTTCAGTGTACGATCTTTGGTAGAACTCACTGGCTGGTGATAAAGCACACTGGCAATTAAGTGGCCGAATTCTGGTAGATGACCGAATGCACATTATGTTTACCCCGACTTTGTACTTAGGCGTGGGTCTGCCGCCTTTGACGGCCCCTCTCTAGTTTATATTTTATTCATTTTTCTATGACTCGTCACGTCTGACCACGGACCAAATTTTGCCTGTTGTTGATGACTTACCATTTTGAATTATGCTGACCCAATGACCCTGTATGTCTGACTCAATCTGACACTTCGCGATGCAATTTCTATTCGACGATCAATGTGAATACAGTCATACTCACCATGCAGTGGGCAAAATTGGACGTTGGATTCAAATGCGATGGGATCTACGGTAGCCAAAGAATTGGATGCATAGTCACTGTAATCTGCCGATATCTTTCATTTGTATGGAATCGAATGGATTTGTTTTAAAAATATCCTGAAAAAAAATGAGATATAAACTCATAAATAATATCAACATAATAATGGAATGTCACTGAAAATATGAAATAGAGGAACAGTGGCCTTCAGTGGCTGAAATTACAGGGGCTGAGTCATTTTAAGATATAGATACAAATCAATTCATCATATCGAAGAAAAGAGAATAGAAGGCAACTTAAAAAAAAGAAAGAAAGGAAGTGAAAAGGAGTGAGGCTAATTTCGCGTATCACTTACATGAAGTATGACTGTATAGAAATTTGTTGTGAGAAAGTAAAACATAATGGTAAAAGACTTAAAGGAGAAGTGGGATTCCAAAATATATAATAAGGCCATCCAGGTTGGATTTTCATCACCTCAGGAGGCACAGCTGTGTACTAAACCTAAGTCATCTAATATTAATGCCAGACTTGACCTAGATATTCCTACATTCCTTTTCTCCCCTTTTTCTCTGGGCTGGTAAGATTATGACATCGTCTCTCGTGTTTTCTGAAGGGCTGAAATGTTTTGATGACACGAGGAGTCCCCCGTTATTTCTGTTTTGGATTATCTTGATTCGGCAGCGGGCGTTTTACCTTCATCGTTGACATTCTCAATTCCTTCCGGGGGCATCCTCCTGGATCACACCTAGACCTGCAAAGTCATCAGCCCGTGGTCTTCTCTCCAGGCTCATGTATGATGGAAATCAACTGAGTCGACCATCAGATATCTCCTAATGACACAGCTTCTCCACGATTGTGACAAAAGGTAGTTATTGATTGAAATACGATTACATAGATAACATGTCTGTTTGTGAGATATTTAATTTTTTTTGTGCCTATGAGCGATGCAATAGCCATTCCCGCTTAAAAATCGGATTCCCTGGTAGAACTACATTGATTTGATTTGATTGGATTGAATTTACTAATTGCTGTTACCATCCATGACACTAAATAAACTATAGTAATTAAGGCTACAGTTTGATTAAGCAAAGTTTCACATGCTTGCAGCCTTTAAAGTGTCCTACATCCCACCATATACGTCTATCACAGTGTCATTAGTCATTCATAACTGTGTGGCATTCATGATAATTATCAAAATAAGGACATGTGGGTGATGCATAGTACACCGAAAACGCTGGCTGAAACCCATTTCGACTCGCTTGATATGCAGTTGTAAAAGTTTCAAAGACATCACAAGCAGTTTTGCTTCGCGAATATCTGTGAATGTTGTCTCTGTGGTGTGTCGAACGATTAGCTTATGAATGTTCACAAGAAAATTAATCAACCTTTCGAAATTGTAATAATTTTCATTCTTTCGGAAAAAATAGATTACACTAGCCTCATTTAGCCTTTTAACCAATTATAACTGTTGACTTGTGTCAGTCATTTTGCATGTTTTGGATGAACCCAGACATGATCAGCTGACAGCATACAACTTACATTTTCTACCTCTTCGCGAGATCAGCGAAAATGATCACAATAATCTATCAATAAAAACGTAAAACCTAAGTGCGTATACTCGGCACTGCAGGAGTTCCTAATGAGTTTAACAAGTTAACAGTTATATGAGTTCTTTTTAAAGGCTTATTTTGAAAAAAAAAATGCCGTACAGAGTTTGTGGATTTCTTGATTTATAATAGTAAGTTAGTGCATACAATAGTTTGGGAGCTGCACAGGCAAATACTATAGTACTCGGTTTCCGTTAATGTTATGTTTGTTTAACATGTTGAGATTTTCTCTGTTAGGATTTGTAGAAGAAGGGTATCTTTAGAAATGCGCAGACCGTGAAACGCCTAATTAGCCAACCGCAATCCATGCAGTCCCGTCATCAATTTTTATCTTTTTTTATCTTTTTTTTTTTGAGGGAAGGATGGTCAATTTTCGTCTGTAGATTTTTCTCGACGTTCAATCATTGAACCTTTTTATCTTTTGTTATTTATCTGATTTAGGACGTGTCTTTCCAAGCGAGTTCAATATCAACGAATAATAAAAAGTTGATGATTTGATACAACAATGGAGAGGGTGAAAAGTGAATCTTTCTAATAGTATACATATAATGAAGAGTGTCGACACATTACACAACTACCATTATGTTATCTTGAAGTAAAAACTTGGAAAAGCGTGGGCGTAGGACCTACATAAATTTGATATGGAATATGAATTTGGTTGGCAGAAAGCTTAACGGCGCACCACGTATTCTTTCTTGGGTATGTACGTGGCCCTTAAAAGGGCCTAAAAGGGCCGACCTTTTCTAGGGACTACCCTTTTCAGGGCCACATATATCAGACCCAAGAAAGAATACATGGTGCACCGTTAAGCCTTCTACCACCCGCCGAAAGCCTTCAAAGTTTTCATTGAATGTGAAGTTCATGAAGTTTTGCTTACCGAAAATTAATGGACATCTTTGCATTGAGAGCTAGCTGGCAAGGGCGACTTAACGTACGACTTCTCTGCTTCTGCCTATATTTTGGTGCTTATATCGAATCGACTTCGGAAAATATAAAAGGTCGATTTGTGTCTCAGCAATGCTGATCTGGAAATGTCAGATGCACGATGGGATAGCCTTAAACCAACCCCGATTTTCTATTTTTTGACAGATAATCACCAACAGATAAAACTAAATTTTGTTGGCCAGTGACACACATACTCTCCTATAATCACCAATGTCCGCTTCGCTTCACCTATCATATCTCTGCAAATACAGTCATGTATGATAAACACATTAATCTTTTAAAGGTATTATTTACCGTTTGGCACAGTGATTTAAAAAATGTTCAAGATATCACATTTGATGCACACGTGTAGGTCTGTTGTGTCACAAAACATCCTACCATATAAAATGTTTGCAATAAAGCCTTTAATATAAGGAGATATCATTATTTTTCTCAATGAACCATAGCTGTAGGCGGTTTAGTCTGGAAACATGTTTATTATAACTATTGTTCACATTTTGTATATTTAACAATACTTAACATTGATTATACGGATACAAATTTTTACAGTGGTTGTTTCTATCCCTAACTCACATTTTACAGCTATTTCAAAGCACTAATGCTGGGTTTTTGTTTCATCTGCAAATGGTAAACAATTATTCCTTCAAAATAAATCGGTTTTTTTCTCTCTCGTATACAGATGTATATATAGATAGTTATATGTATGTGCACGTGTATGCGTGTGTGGTGTGGGTGTGTGTGTGTGTGTGTGTGTGCGTGCGCATGTGTTGTGTATAATTTAGAAAGACTTGGTCTTTAGTTTTCACATGCAGTCGAATGTGAGTATGTGGTCATTATGGTGGGATCACGCAGCCTGTCGCCTGAGGTGCATTTCCGGAAACACACGTGAACTTTGAATGTTTTCCTCTCCTCCCATGGTGAAATACTTGTTGGTTATTAATCTACCGGAGGTATAACCACAGACATAAATGATGACAAAGACACGTGGGTGCCTATGTATATTATAATGACCAGTTTTATTGTTTGTACATTATTTACATTTTAATATTATTTGGATGAGTTTGAAGGTAACACACTCAAAACATAACTTGATCAAAGTTACGAGAGAGTTACAAGTGGATTGACTTGAATCAGAAAGATCGGAAAATAAACCAAACACTGGATTTCTTGTTTAATCTTAGTTGTTTTAACCTTCTTTCCTCCTTCAACATTTTTTTCTTATATATGGCGACTATTTGCGACCTTCATTTCTCTTGTGGTATTAAGCCTGAACTGCACAAATGGGGAATCGAACAATATTTAATTATCTCGTGATATTGTGGAAAGTATATTGCCTTAAGCCACTATCAAATCATTTTCCCGTCATAGAAACCAAGAATTGCATAAATTACCATAACACATCTTTATAAACGAAGCTCTCGGTCTCATTTCGGCCATGTCATCTTACAGCTATGCCACAAACATTGAAGTATAACACACAATAATAATTCTTCACTCAAAAAAAAAAAAAGTGTAATTCTGTTCTAGACATATTACATGATATCAATCAACAGACGACAGCAATACACTTACCTTTCTGAAAATGAGACAAGTTAAAGCAAAGTTCAAATAGGCAGACCATGTTACGTAATTACATCCGTTCCTCTTCAAATAGAGAGCAGTCTCATGCCGGATGCTCTCCATTATACGCAGCAATAATATTTTCATCATACCATAGCACACGTTGAAACAGTCGAAGTTCGCTTTGATACAAGTTAATCACAACAACGTTTTGTTTTTACAAAATTAGTACTTTGGCTAAAATCTAGCGTAAAATAATGCCAAGAAAAAATTCATTATAAAGATTCATGAACCCTTGACAATCTGGAACGTCATTGACTTCTGAAACTTTCTTTTTCGACAACCAATACTGTTTCGTGCATCAAAATAGCATGATTAAAGTCGTATCTCGTCATTGCGCACTGAATTAAGATTGTACTGAGAATTTACATCGCATGCATCTCAGAATAATACTTAGTGTCAGAACAGGATTTGATATTGTAGTTTTTTGTTATTCGTTGTTCTCCTTTTAGCTCAAAGTATCAAAGTTTTACGTTAAAAATATCATAGAGAATTGATAAAAGTAGAAAGAAAAAATTAGATGAAAATTGAATAAGATAAGTAATTCACGTAAAATACAATCTTGAAGCTGTATCAAGTTTGGTTTCTGGCCGAGACGTAAACAGATACTTCAGATACTGTGGCTTCTTGTATTTCAGTCCCTTTATTTAACTTGACTTGGCAGACAGAATGTTAATGTTCGTGAGAACATGATTATTCAAATTTGAAAACATCTGTGATTCTGCGGCGGTTCTCTATAAACTCTTAAATTTGTTAGCCACAAGGCAAGAGAGCAGAGCAACACTTAAACAACATTAAGCAGGCAAATGGTACAGAAACAAATGGAGTATCCAGCAACGTTGAGCAAACAACTGAACAAAATAAAATAAAACAAACAAAACAAAACAAAATTAACAACTCTCGAAATAGGAACGTCTTAGTCTTTCCAAATTTTCTTTGAGTGTACAATCCGACTAGATTTATATTTTTCCATCAATTTTCTAGCCATGGTGTGATGCCGGTGGTAGGTCAGTTTCAAATATACTGTTCAAATTAGCACGGACCTGTCTTTCTTTCCTTTTCTTTCTTTTTTAAGTCGCAGCAAGTCAACGTTAGCAACGGTGCAGAAACTATCCACCAGCGGTCAACAGCCTTTACTAATTAGTCGCTTTCCTCATGTTTCTCGACAGACCACATGACGGACTACCCTGAATCCAGGATTAGTGGCCACCTCATACATTGATGTTTCATGGCACCGGAGTGAGTTAACACCGTACGTACCTGAACTGCTACCAAGTGGTCCTAGCTGGACCGGGAGGGGCGGGGAAGGTCACCCGTACAATTTGTAAGGATTACGAGAGTAGCCAACTTGGCGTGGTGACATACCAGCACATTGATTCGGAGAGTTCTCGTGATCTTTAAAAATCCTTTTTTTAGACGTTTTGTTTTGGTCGAAATTGAATCACAGGGCAAAATTTGTGACAAAGCAACAGGTTGTAAACACCTAGGTCTTGATATCCTCAGCAAGGCTATCTTAGTCAATACCTACAAATAATACCGACCAATAACGAATAATAAAAGTAGGATGGTAACTTAATTCAGTCACTTCTTCAAAGGTATTGGCAAAGATGTCACGCTTTTATCATATACTTTAAGGTGTGAAACAAGAAGGTTGTGGTATGGATCCGGTTTCACAAACATTAATTCAATACGGGATATAATCAACTAGAGTGACACGGCTTGCATGGAATGTTCACAAAGCTATCAATATAAGGACCCACACTCACATACCAACAGCAATTACACATGACAAAACAGAGTGGTATAATTGTGTTTTTGAAATTCCTTTCGGAGAACATACAAAATCACAATAAATAATCATTCCGACCTTGGAAATGTATGTGCGATGGTATGTGCACAAAAGAAAGAGAAAGATAGAGCGAGAAAAAAAAGAGAAATGGGAAGATGTTTATATATTCAAGCGAAAGAAAAAGAAAGGGAGAGAAAGCGTTAGAGAGAGGGGGAGGGGGAGAAAATGGATGTTTTAATTTTTTTTTTTCATTTCAGCTCTTTGTCCTGAGGCATTTCCCTACCACCTCGCCCTCAGGCAGCAAGATGAATTAGAATCTAAGCCAAGATTTCCTTGGTACACCACCACTGCTGTCATCAAGATTACCCCGCGTGAGTGTGCCTGGTTACCGACGAGCCGCGCATTGTACCTCTCTAATCCCCTCTAAGTCAACGAGTGTGTGTGACTAGCTAAATATAATTGCCGCGGCGTCCATATTGATGATAATAAAAGTCATTCAGTGGGGGTATTTCAAGCATATATTGAAGGTAATTGTCAATTTCAAAACGCTTTCATGGACCAAGCATGCATCTTAAGGGTTTTGTGGTGTCTTTAAACGTAGGCTCTGGCTAAACAGCAATATTAGAAAGAGATTGGGCATACAGAAAAGGAAGACACGAATAAAGGGCTGATATTCTCAGATGACTAGAATGGCATGTGAATAATCTTCTCGATGGGGGAAGCTAAAGATGAGAACAACAAACAACACGAGTCGGTGTACGCCGCGAAAATAATACATCGAATTGGGAGACATCCTCTTACACTTGAAAAATGGTCTACGTCGATTTCTTTCCAATGAAAGGTAGCCAATGCAGAAACGTTTTCAACAGGGATACTGTTTTCCGTCACTGAATACATACGTTTACCAGGCTTCAAGGCATTTCGAATTAATCACATGAACTTAGATATGTGAAAGTAGAACGTCATCCTTTGTTCATTAAGGTGAAAATGTCCATCAAAAATGCAAACAATCAATTCAGAAGTAAGAACTGTAAGTGTGCACATTTCACTGCCGAACAAGGTGAACGGAAATCCGTGCCGAAAAAGTCGCTTTTATGAATAATACACAATAGTTATGGGGTGTAGAATTCAAAACGACGCAAACGTATGATTCGTACCTCCAAGATAACGTTACAAAGAATAGATCCAAGTGTTATATTCGAGAGAACATGACCCTTCAGTACCTTCTATTCTTTTTCGCGCCTCGCACAAGGTATCCATAGTCGTCTTCGGAATAGGAGGACCTCATGGGCAGCACTGCATCCGGTCTGAGGTTGGTGTATCCCCGTGTTATGTCATTCGAGATACGTACGAAGTCGTATCTCTTGCTGGGGCTGATCAGCATCAGTTTAGGATCAAGAAGAGGCACCTCGCCCTGGAGTGTGTGAGTGGTATTCTGGTACTGTACTTCCTCTCTCCCCTTGGCAAAGTGTTTCGGAGGAGGTTTCGGTGGAGGGGAGAGCGGCACAGAGGCAGTGGATGCTGACGTGAGCGCCGTAGTTCGCAAGAAGTCTGAGGAGATGGAGTCGGGTGACATCGAATGGAACAAGGAGCCCTGAGAAGTCCAGGCCGTCGCGACAGGGAGTGGAGGGGTCTGGGCCGCGGTCTTTCGTCTTGTGGAGTGCGGCTTCCCAGCATTCTGTAAGAACCGAGGAATGGCGCGAACGACGTCGATCATCTTTCTCTTTGTCAGATAAGAGCTCGAACTATCGTGGTCGTACAGGCGATTGCGCCCTGCCTCTTCGGGCTGTTTACTCCTTCCAATCAGGGCTCGTATTCTCGACATGCACATGTAGGCTAACAGGATTAGGAGAACGACCACTACAAGAACGGGTATGATAGTGGCGTACATTGTCTGATTGGAAAAACTTGTCTCGGGATGACTGGTGGCTGAGGGATATATTGGTTCCGCTTCAAGTGTGGCCGTTGGAACGACTGCACTTTTCCCACGGTTATTCCTACCCCAAGAAGGCCTATTATTGTCTCTACCTCTACCTTGCCCACCTCTCCCAGGTTCACCCCTGCCCGTTCCACCTCTAGGTCTTCCACCTCCGGCTGCTCCTCCCGTGGGGTTGCTACCCCCTGCCGTCTCCCCGTTACCCGACGCACCCTTAGCCGTGTCACCCTTCGCCGTGTCACCTTTGTTCGTTTCGCTCTTTGGCGTACCTCCTCTAACTCGCTCGTCACCAACCGTCGTGGACGTAGCCTCAACGCGCAGCTGAGCCACTCCCGCCGACATCAACCCATTATTGGTTAAAACCGAGCACTGTATCAACATCCCGTCATCCTCCAGTCTAGGATTAGATATTTTCAGATGAGATCCGCCATTGACGAGACTCATTCGTTTACACACATCCAGACCTTGTGCACTTACACAGTTTGGCGTCCATATGAGGTTGGGCCCCCTCTGCGGACCATGTGTGGCACATGAGAAGTGTGCTTCCGAGCCCGAGAATGTGGTCTTCACTAGGGGTGTGATGTGGACTAAGGGTGCTGGGTCTCTCTGAGGAACCCGGCATGAAGTCATCTGGCGGCTCTGATCAGGGTGTATCATAACGCAGCGAAAGTTATTATTTCTCGTAAAGCGATCCATCTTCATGCGGTGTATCTTACGACCCTCTAGTTCAAGGTCTGTCGCGAGTTGAGATCGTCCCTGGAAAATCTCCACCATAACATTTACCAATTCGATATTCCAACTGCAAGCGACTTCAACTTCACGATCACTAGTTCCACTAATAGATAGGTAGGATAACTCGCACGATAATGTCGCATCTTCAGGTGGATGGAAGACGGCAAGAGTAGTTTGCCAAAGTGGTATGAACTGTTTACTCTGATGGTCGCTATAACCACAAACAAACTTTCCGCCATCTTTTATCGAAATTCCATCAATGCGTAGCATGTATTGATGAAGATCAGGCTCCACCACAGCTGAGTATCGATTAATTCGATCCTCATCCAGAGTTGGGAACAATCGTTCGTTCCTGCTGATGTAGGCCTGTGTATCTACAGAAAACCACATCACGGGATTTCTGTTTAGACGGCCTCTCATATCGCATATCAGAGTCACAGTGTGGCCGAATATTCCCGCTGTATAATGTTTGTCTCCAGAGTTTCTCACAGCGTCCACCTTCAAAAACATCCAGAGCTGTAGGAAGCAGACGACAGTGCAAAGTTGTCTTGCTCTCTCCGCCGCCATGTTTCAGTTTTATCGCGGGCACTTCCAAACAACAAGATCCCACAGTGACACCAAAGGTTATGACGGTAGTATTCTAAGGAACATGATGCATGATTCTATCTATACTGAGGACGAGGTTAAGTCCACACCCATCTGATTCATAGCGTAGCATGAAAACCAAGACGTCGTGCCAACAATCAATTCTCGCCCGCAACTGCTCGCCGAGCTCGCGCGTGCGAGGGTATTTATGCAGCGGCGGCAGGAGCAGCAGCAAGTAACACACACACTCCGGGTCACGTGATATGGATGTCTACGCCAATGGAACCACCGTGTCTCCCGAGCATTAACACGTCTGGCGTGTGTGTATCCATGACCATTTATCTCTTGCCATCTTGCTTGACTGTTTGGATTTTGAAAGGTGCTAATTGACAGTCATCGGTAACTGTTATGATATGTGGCTAAGCTAAAACATAGCTATGCCACGGACAAAGGAAGACCCATTTTAACTTTGTATATTCAAGAGAGCACAACTCTGTATTAGCCGTTTGTTTTGAACAAAGATTGCCATCAGCGTATAATACCATTCTTGGCGCTTTAATATTCCTGCACCTCACATGGGAATGCTAAATATGGTCTCCTGACTGGGCGATAGGCTTTACAGACCTTAGCGAAAAGAGGAGATGATCACTTGGTGAGAAAGGTCACTAGTCCGGCACATTTTTTGATTTTTATTCATTATTATCATTTTTTCTCTTTTTTTTTTTGGGGGGGGGGGGGATGAAGGGTGGTTTTGTTTATTTGTGTGTGTGTGCTTTAGATATATACTCCCAAATGACACTGTGTCACCAAAACGTGTTTTAATGCTTTTTCCTTCTTATTTCGCGCATATCTGAAGTAAGATCTTCGACAGGTCAACTAACAGATCTAATCTAATCTCTATTATGGTTACAAAACAACCGTTCCTTCCTATTCCGGAACTCATGTTGACTTTAAAGGAATATTGTGCTATGAGAAAAATTCGAAGCGAAAACAACAATAATAACGTAAGGTTGAGCGAAAGAACAAAGTAAGTAATACGAAAACTATGACTACCTTTCCTCAATTGACATATTTTTTGGCACAGACAATATTATCTTCAAAACGATTATGTGAGTGAATATTTTCTGAAACACATAAACTGCAGCCCCTCATGCAAAGAGCCTTAGCGTCTCCACGCGCTGTCCAATCTCACTGGCAGAATATTATTATCATGTGTAGAATGTAGGAAAATGAAACTATGTCTTCATGTCTTGATAAGAGAAAGTCAAAATCTCCCTGATATGGGATTATTTTTTACCCGTGAAATACTCCGGGTTGCTTTGTGGAATCCCCTGATTTAAATGTGCAAATGTTGCAGTAGCCCTGAGAAGACCGTGTCCGACACTGTTATTTTCGTCAGTGAAAAGGGGCTTTTTCTCTTTATTAAATAAAATGCAAGTCATAAGACCTATAGGAATCACAAAAATGAGGGCATGCCGTCATAGAGTATAGAACTTCGTGAGGTTGCGAGTTAATCGAGAACCTCGGCTTCTTAATCCAGATCCCTTAGCCCAGATAGTTAAATATCGAGCGATTCAGGCAGCTTGCTGGAATATCAACGCGAAAGCCAAAGCCAAACTCTTGGTCTTCCCTTTTTCCCCCTCTCTGCTACCCTCTCTTTTCTCCCTTTCAAAGTTACTTTCCAATGAAAACAAACGCCCCTGGGCCGTGTTTGCAATTTTAGCTCTCCCGCGGAAGTTATGGCTCGATGTTGCAAATCTAATTTTCGAGCGCGCTGCTTGACGAGGAGGCCAAAGGCGTGCGTACTGAGAGCCACCGGCGTGCGCACCACCAGGATCAATTTTTTTCTTCACACCTGTTCTTAAACTAGAATACAATCTTGATTTTTTCCTTCTCTTTATGAAGTGAGTTCTTCCGTTTCATTTTAACATACATGTATTATCCAATCTATATGCTGGAATCATTGAAGCTGTTTTTCCTTGAATGACCTTCTGACGAGGTATTCTATTCACTTGCTCCTTTCAAATGTACTTACTTACCTGGATACCTGGAGTTTATTTTGCATAAATCAATGTTGCTTTTTCGGAGATAGTTTGGCGCAAACTTTCTGGCTGTCGCGAACAGCCTCGGTTATTAAGGTGCCCACAAAATATGAATATGGCTGGTAGTTGACCTGTAAATTTTATTCTTGGCTACTACAATTCGTAAATAGTCGTTCTTTCTGCGTCGTCATACTTTAATTGAGTCTTTGATATAGCCTACAAGAAATGGATTTTGATGAATACAATTCCGCACAGACAATGACAGAGTGGACAGCTCATGATGTTGCGGATAGCTACAGTAAGTGATTATTCACACATTCACGTACATCCACATCATCACACATAATTATGATAAAAAGATATAGTATAATTTATGTATGAAGAGCTTGATTCCAAAAAGGTGCTAAATCCATTGAAAAATGATGGATGTAGCGCCTTTTGAAAGCAAGCTCTTCATATATATATATATATATATATATATATATATATATAATATATATTGATGATAGAGCAGTATGTTTTTTTACTGTGTACTTAATTTGAATACTTGCAATAGGTCCAGCTTGAATAGGTCCCAAGACTGTGGTGCAGGGCACTGTAGAAGGTGGACGCTGCCGCAGCTGACAGAGAAAGAGCTGGTTGGACAATATGAAGGAATGGACAGCTCTACTCTTGGCAGACCTCCTCACAACAGCCCAAGATAGAGCCAGATGGAAACGGTCGACCGCTTACTATTCCTCGTGCCTCCCCAACGATCGCAGAGGTCGAGGGATAAGTAAGAAAGTAAGTAAGTAAGTAAGTAATAGGTCCCATGCAATAGCAGTCTTGTGCATGCCAAAGTAAATAATATGAAATACTCACGTTTTATTCTGAAAACAAGTAAAAACTAACTCACAATCGTGATTCATCTTTAGTTTACATCAGATCCCTGGTAGATAATATATCTCATTGCCTTTCTTTGGTATCATTATTTGATCTGGTCTGAATTTTCTCATCCATTCTGCGTTCTCCTTTTATATTTGCACATTTGTTTTGTAATTTCGATAATGATCACGTTATCATCGAAATTACTGTGCATAACACATATCTAATATTGTGTGTGTTTGTATGTGTATTCCTTGGTTTGTTTACTATTGACAAAGTACGGAAATTTGTATGCTCACATTATTTTCAATGTAACCTGATATGAGAAGTATGAAATGAATTGAATTGAATTGAATTAGATTGAATTAAATTGAATTGGATTAAATGTTTACTGCTGGATTAAATGAGTACATGCACACACACACACACACAAAAACAGAAAGAAATGCAAAAATACCGCTTATTGCAGAACTCAACATTGCGTGTCAGGAACGTATGAGGTGTACGCCACGCGGTACTGTCTTGTGAAGAGCACGCCTCCCTGTTTCATGAGACTTGATGAGAACCCCGCCAGGTTCGCTTTACCACATACCGCGAATGCCATGTCTATTGTTTCAAGGCTTAGCCCCGCCCCCTCCCCCCACAACGACACGTGCAACCCCCTTCCATCTTATTCATCGTTTTATGACAGGGTATGTTGCCTCCCGTTTTGGGAAGTATAAGTTCTCGATATATAATTTCGTGAACTCCACATAATGCTAGATATATTTTCTCCACCTCGAACAAGTTCTAAGCCACTTTTAGTCTATTCACAAGGCTAGGAGTATTGTATGGTTTTTCAAGGTGTAATCTGCATAAACTTGCAGCATAAACATTTGTATACTATCAACAAAAAGGGCATTTACCACCTTCTTTCATGCAATATTATACAATATGATGAATCATTGCTTTATTCAATTCAATTCAACTTTATTTTCATTTCCATTGAATAAACAGAGAAAATTATATACTGAACAATGCATTAGCAGAACATCGCTGAATTATTTGTAATGATTTCAGAAAAAGTAAATTAACAAAATACATGTGATCATGAGTAACACCATAATTTTTTAAAGGTATATAAATATGCATAGTACAACTTAAGGATGAGAATGGAAATAGAGGGTCCCACTAAAAAGCAAAGCTTGTACGATATGGGACCCTCAGAAAATACATAAAAGAACGAATAATGACTTAAGTGAAACTACAAACAGATATATGAAACAAAATCAAAGAAACCAATGTCAACTGACATGAAATCAAATTAGGAAGGAAAGAAAAAAAATGAAAAAGAAAAAAAAAAATGAAACTACAACACGCGCCATCGTGGACACAAGCAGACTGGATTCCATGTTGTAAGAGTAATGATAAGATGCACCCTGGATTGATATTGCGAAGAATTGGGTACATTACCGGTAAGAATGCAGAAGAGCGGGCGTATAAAAGGGACAGAATAGACACATTGGTATGCAGTATACAATTACAGTAGTAAGTTTACAACATAATAACATAACATAACATAATATGATAACAGTAGTAACTTTTGAAACAGTGGTAAAGAGCATTCCATGCTAAGACTCACTAAATATAAAACAATCCATGCTATTTCCTTTGCAGGACCGAAGTTTTGCAATCGTCTGGCCTGGAGTACTCGAGAGGAAAGAATAAGGTTTTTGTTTCGTGAAAATCTAAAATTCCATTTATTAAAGGCATAATTTACCATAACTTTTCCCAAAGGTAAACAGAACATTTATCAAAGGTAGATGATAGCGTATAAGTTTATTATAAACTAAATTTGCAGTCTTATACTATGTTCTGATTCTTTTTTATTCTCTTTTAGTATATATATATATATATATATATATATATATGTATACTCATGCAATGAAAATATGCACGTTATGTATTCATGTACTCATGTAAATATATTTTTGTTGTCGATAAACTCATTGAAAAATAGTCTCGGATAAGATAAATGCAAAGTATCATCAATTTCATCAATACTTACATTCCCATGTTTTATATCCTTTGCAGGGATACATTCCTGGCATAGTTTAAAAAAGTATGAGTGTGTCTTTTTGAAGAACTGCCAAGTTTCCAACGGATGTAAAAGAGAGAATTCTCCAAAAAAATTCATGGACGAATACCATGATTAACTTGAAGGATATATGAAAAAAAAAAATAGCAACTGCGTTTACATGGTGACGTTCAGATATAGTTGTGATATTAGAATGAACAAAGCCATAACTTCGCACAGTCGACGTGCGTAATTGCTATGGTTTCACTCTATGGTGTGCGTGATATTTGTTTTTCCCCCTCGAATCATTAGTTACCGCCCTTTTCTGCAAGCACATTTCTATAACATGCCAGCCATCGCGTCAAAATGGGTGAATGTTATAGAAAAGTCTCATCGAGAGGGGAAGAACAAGAAGAAGTGAAAAAGAAACCAAACCAAAACGAAAATAACTTTTTTAAAATCATTTTAGTTTTATGATTTGATTTGCGTTTAATGATTATTAGTGCATTATCAATTGATTGAAAATTTGATATTATTGAATAATTCATAATTGAAAATTCAGATCAAATCAGTTTAAGACGGTATAAGAACTAACGACATAAATAATGCAAATTTGAATATTACACAAGTTGCTTTAAGAAAAAGCACAGTACACCTATTTGTCTGTTTGCTGTACCCTACTTTCTTTTATTTTATCTATTTTTTTTTTTGTTCAAGTGCTCAATGACGATTACTTACAGTGCGTGGATTTCGTAAGATACATATTTAGTATAAACTCTCATTTTCATATTGTAAATAAGTGATAAACACATTTTGCTTGCATTATGAGGTCTCATATTTATTTTTGTTCATTTCTTTTGTTCCTTTAATATAATAATGATTATACTGTTATTTACATTTTGTGCTGCCTTATTTGTGAATACGAGAGAAAATACCCATATTCGCACTGACTTCTGTTTTCTCCCACCTGTTGCACGAACGTATTCAATCGTTGTATTCTATAAGCTGCATGGATAACGTAGCATTGGGCCTATATCATGTAAACTTTCCTGCACAACAGATGTTGAAATGATTCAATTATGTCGGCTAATCTCATTACCTCCACCTAACAATAGCACAGTACGATTGAAATGACAAGCATCCATGGGCATTTAATCATGAAAAAAAAAATAGTATCCAAGCTTTGAAATAGCGAGTGGCCATTTATACGGGACACAAGACAAGCCACCTTATCATGTAAAGTTTGTCTATTCTTTCGACAATCAAATCTGTGTTGTATCTGTCGTATGCGTTGTATAGGGGAAAGATGCTTCTTCTTATAAATCTTAGTAGGCCCTACTTTTTCAAACTAGTTTCTATAAATTATTCGTTTTCTCATCAACATTTTTCATACCTTTCTCCTTTTTCATCTTTCATGCATCCAGTCACCCTGCGAATGTACTAGCCTGCCATTGGCCACCCATTCCCTATGTTGATTTATTGTGCATTTTATCTATTTATTTATCAGTTCTTTATTAATACATTTACGTACTGTTCATTTATTACTTAAACAGTAATATTTTGTTACTTCCTTGCACAATTCTCCGTATAATCACATCGTATAATTCTTTTCGTGTAATCAATATTCTTTTCAACTGAACAGGCAACTAATTTGTTTATGCAGGATCATTATCAACTCCTTGCGGTTAATTCATTTGGATATACTCTCTCTTTCTTTTCCAAACTTTTTAGCCCTCCATGGACTATATTATTATCTATATATCAACATGATACAACTCAAAATATTCAACCATAACCTTTTTTTTTCTTAATATTTCTCTCGTGCTCTTTGCTCTCTTATCTTAGTTTGTTACTCATTAGTTCATTTGTTATAATCTAATTACAGATTTTTGCTAGTAAAGCTCAATGATGTATTAGTTCTTATATTTGGTCTGTATATGCCTTCACGCACTTTTGAATTTGTTCATCCAACAACTGCGATTAACCATCTAAAAGACATCTATCTATCACAGCTCGACAATTAAAGGGACATTCCAGACGATTTTCATAATTTCACATCATGTATATAGTACATAAATCGACAGCTCCATCATGTGTAGATTTGTGGAATTTATTGTGATTCTTGAGCAGAGAAACCAATACTCCGAAAAATCTTAAGCAAATTACACTGAACAGTGTTGATGACGTAGGAGCCTCACATATTTCAGAAATGTAGCTGTGTAATTCCATTACAATATACTGCTTCCTTAACAAGTTCACCTGTGTTAGAATCTATGCATGCCTTCTTCTTTTGTTCTACTTCCTTGAGCCCCTACCCATGCATTCTTATGGTGAGGCTGCCATGTCATCATCCTTGTTCATTGCAATTTGTTTAAATTTTGAAAACATTCTTATTTCTCATCCCAATCATTATAAATTTTGAAACTCTGTACTCGGTATTACTAATTTAAAGTTGTTCAAATGTAAAAGTCTGAAAATCCTCCGAAGGTCTCCTTTAACATCCTAATGTGATCTATCCAGAGCTGGTTCTATCACCCCTTCTTGCAGGTGTGTAGTGCTTGCATTGAAGTCCATATTTAACAACCAGGGAGAGTCCGGTCATACGTTCCTTGCTTCCGTTATAATCTTTTCATAACCTTTTCCATAGATCCGAGTAAACCTTTGGCCGTATATTTTTGAAAGAGAAATTACCCTGCTCACATCAGCATTGTTGTATAGCAAAGTAAGTTACAAAGTATAAAGTGCAGAATTTTGACGAAAGTAATTTCTCATTTAAATGACAATGAAACGATACAAATCGTGGTATGCATGATTTCTGGTGTCTCTTTGTTCGCGTCTTTAAAACTTTTCTGAATCAGTTTGAAAATCAGTATAAAAGGAGAGAAAGGGGAAAGAACTTTGTCCCGTGTTTCACAGGTTGATGTTGGAAACACAATGTATAATCTTGTCTAACGTAGGACTTTTCACATGGAAGCTGTGATTCACATTCCCTGGATTATATTATATATATATATATATATATATATATATATATATATATATACATATATATATATATATATATATATATACATATATATATGTATATGTATATATATATATATATGTATAATATATATATATATATATATATATATATATATATATTCATTTATATTTATTCTCAGGTGCCCAGTGCGCAGGCCACTAAAATCTTTAAATCTAAATTTTCTGTGACCGAACAAGAAACGGAATGGCCAGAAATAAACGGAAACATGTATAATCAGGTGTGATAAATGATGACAAATGATATCGCAGGAGACAAGAGTTTGTGGAGATTCCCTCAGGGTTATTTTGTCTGTGCAATCAGATGGAGTAAGAAAGACATGAAAATAAATTGAAGTGCATGGGGATATCACGCCTGCGATACACTCCAAAGACGACAAAGGTCAATTGTACATACATGTATATCACCATTGCCCTCTTATATATGAATATATATATGTGTGTGTATGTTTGTGAATTTATACAATAATAATAATAATAATAATAATAATGATAATAATAATAATAGTGGCCTCTTATAATGCGCTGAACTCTATCAAGAATGATGCTCATGGCGCTCTTACATAACCAGCATGAACAGTACATAATAAAACCGTGCAATATTAAAATACAATAACTTATTAGAGCAAATGAAATGCAGAAAAAAATGCATTACTGTACATTACGAAATTAATCATTCATATATATATATATATATATATATATATAAATGTGTGTGTGTGTGTGTGTGTGTGTGTGTGTGTGTGCGTGTGTGTGTGTGTGTGTGTATCAGGGCTCTTTTGTAGAGTGCCCAGTTCGCGGGCTACTAAAATCTTTAAATCTAAAATTTTGGTGGCTGAACAAGAAATGGAATAGCCAGAAATAAACGGAAACATAACAACCCATTAATTTTCAGAAATCAAGTGCCGGCTAACCCAAAAGATAGCCTTTTTTAGAAATTAGGTGGCCTGACATTAATTTTAGTGGTCCCTGGCCAGCGGGCCACCGCTAGTGTATCAAAGAATGTCTATGGGCTGTCAGATACGTCTTGAAATGTACAAAAGGGGGAAATGCCAAACTCAAGTTCATGTATGGTCCAATTTACTGCATGTATATGTATACTTCACCCTCTCAGTAGCAGAGCAAAAATCAGAGAAACTAAAAACACCAGCAATAACGACGAGTAAATAATGGTGCGGAAATTATCAATCTCGACCTGAACTACCCGGAGCGATGGCGACCTAATACTGACAAATTTACCTTAATCCCTCCCTTCCTTAACCGGGTTAACAATGTGATAGCTAGTGCGTTGTTGGTACGGGGAAAAGATCATAAAGGAGCACGTGTGAATAGTGGGGGAAATACAGTCGCTGCCACTAATCTGGGATTCGCCGGCCTACGCTTGAATGTTTCATTTTCACTCTGATTGGTGGATATGTCGAAGATTTCTTCTCAATAACAAATAAGAACAGAAGTAAAAAGACAAAACGGAGCAAACAATCGAATGGACTGCCAAAAAGACGATTGAACTGACTTTACACCGTCTTTGATAGAATTGACTGTTTGTCTTGTTGACTGTTTGTCTTGCAAATGCCAAACAGACGGTAATGATGATGATGATAGCAATAATGATAATACTGATGATAATTATGATAATAATAATAACAAAAATGATGATGATGATAATAATAACGGACCAATTAACCCTGCAAGAATGCAGACTGAAAACAAATAGGCCTACACGCGCTCGATCATTCCACTGAACCAACAAATCAGCCAACAATGTCAGCCATAAAAAAAGGACATGGTTACCATTGGTTACAACAAGAACCTTCAGAAAATACGCTTTGGGCAAATACCCAAGGCTTCAGTTTCCCAACGTCAGTTTTTATCCGTTATTTGGCAAACATACAAACCGCGGTTAGATGAACATTGTACAGCTGGATCCTCGAGTTTGATATCCTATTGTATGCTTTAAGCGCGTACTATCAATAGATCCTCTAATTACCCCTATGTTAAAGTACCATGTACGAATTAGTCAGCATAGTTGCCGATGTTTTGACGGACGTCAAACGATCGAAGCCTGTCCAGGGCTTACACTGTATCAGGTGCTGTATTCCATAAAACAAATACTGCACATAAAATAACTCTGACTAAAACCAAAAGAAAAAGAACAACAACAACCAAAACCCAAGATGAAGCAAAAGGATGCAGCCAGGAGGCTTCTTAAAGGTTTACGTTGATGTCGTTGGGTGTGTGTGTGTGTGTGTGTGTGTGTGTATATGTGGTTGTTTTTTTTTTTATTGGGGGTTTTGCATTGCACCGGGGTATTGTTCGATGAAGGAATGAAGAATGAAAGAAAAAAAAAACATGCAGCAGAGATGAAAATAATGGAATATTGACGTTCGCTTGCCTGCATTTATACTGTATGTGGTGACATCGAAACTCAAATCTTTTCCATCCCTTTACCTGGCATAATTCAATCGGAAGGGTACTCAAACAGAATATGATTGTGAATATTTCTACCCAAGTCTCTTTGTAGAGCGAAACTACACGCACTTTAATAATCATTTTATTTTCACCGCTTTAGCTATATTTAAATCTATGTACAGTATATTGTGTATTTACAGGATTGCCGTAGACAGATCGATACAGGTATATTCATATTATATATATATTATTATATATTTATATATATATATATATATATATATATATATATATATATCTATACATAATGATATATATATATGGTTTTTCGGTTAACACATACACCCGTCAAGATATTCACCACCCATGACATCACGACATGTCATACTCCGTCTTCAACTTTGTACTCCACACTGAATGTGACATATCTAGAACACAAATCTAATTCACTTAGAAATTTTGTCTTTCTTCTTTTCTGATTAATCGTTTTGGGTTTGAATCGTCTTCTTGGTTATTCTTTTTTTTCACGCAAATTTCAAGTGACTCTCAGGAAGCTACTAGTAATAACTACAAAATGAGCATTTCCGATTTTCTAATTCCACTCACAATGCATTTTTATCGAATAGATGAAATGTGTCATGCAAGTCCAAAGACACCTGTCTTATTTTCATCAAAGACACCTGTTTAAAAATATGTATCAAAAAAATCATAAAACACCAAGTAGGTCCTAAAACGTGGAGTACTTTCTATGAATAAATATGCATCCACACGCAGAAAGGAAAAAGGGCTTTGCTGACATTTTACCCTCATCGACAAATTATTCTCAGTTGAACCCTCTACCGAATGTTAAAATTGAGATTACCTACGGCGTTTCGGTCATGAACAGAAAGTGCTCTCCTCAATTACCAGTCCAACAGAATATTGTACATTCGATACCAGACACTCATGTTAATGGTTCCCAAAACGTTGTACGTCCGGTACCAGACGCTCGGGTTAATGATCCCTAAAACGTTATACATTTTGATAACAGACTTTATGATGGTCCTCCAAACTTTATATATCAACAGACATAGTGGTTTCTCAATATTTCGCAAAACGTTACAAGCTAAATCCTCATCTCAACCAGTACTGTACAGTCCCTTTAAACGAATTAAAGCAGCATAGACTAATGAAGTAACACACAATCCGTCCCCACCCCCCCCCCCGGAATTGAACTGAAAGGAACAAACTTAACTAAACAAAGAATGTAAAAATTGTATAGTGAATTACCTGAAATTGAATATCTTGTTCGGATTGGTATTTTCAGTATATTTTACTGCGTTATCAAGGGAAATCTCATTTTGGGAGAATTTTTTTTTTGACAAAACTAACAAACAAACAAACAGACAAACAGGTAATCACAACCCATTACATTTCTGTGAGTCTTGTGTCTAGGAAAGGATAATGTCTGTCCATGTAAGCTGAAGAAAAAAAAAGAGATAAAGCAAGCTCTCTTTCGGGCAAGATTTTTTTTTCTCCATCAGTGGAACATATCTTTTTGGATCCTGTCCACAAGCCTTGGTGTCAAATAGGGCAGGTTGTGACATACATCCTGCCCACACTATTCAAGTAGGCAGAGGATAATGAATCCACACGAGCAGGAAGCCGGAGAGTTCCTACCTTGAACTGCAGTTGATACTTTAACCACCCATCAATACACATCTAACAATATTGTCTCTGATATAGAGTAACTAGAATCATTCTAACATATTTCATTGTCTCCAATCTGTCTTGTGATCACACAACAAGCGTTTATTTTCTCTTTTCTAGGTAGTTTAACAAAATGGAATATATCTGAAATATTGTAATGGGATTATCGTGCCGATGAGGATGTAGATAGATAGATATATAGAAGACAGAGAGAGAGAGAGAGAGAGAGAGAGAGAGAGAGAGAGAGCTGTTGAATCATGCATAATGATACCTTAATCTGTACCAAGACTTGAGTCATTTCGATACATATTTCCATTCTGACATTGTCGATCATTCTCCTGGATCATTGTTCACCCCACGGATTGGCCAGTTTCCCCAGCCCTCATTATTAAACAACATCACAAATTATATCTAAGAAATATAGAAATATTCAGTTCTACTCAATCGATAGTCTCGAAAAGCAGCTAGTATAAAAACAACTTTAATGTGTTCAGCACGTAGATAAACTTTAAAGCGTTTCCCTTCAGTCCCTGCGAAAGAATGATAAATTTGTTAGATATCGAAGGCGTATCAAAAAGAGCTACATATATAACAGTAGACTAGAGCCCGGGGTAATATCTAGTGAACCTTTGAACACCCACAGTCAAACTTTTTTTTTGTTTTGTTTTACCGCACCGGAAACGGACGGCACTAAGATAGCAGTTGGCCGAATTTATCATCAAAATGACGTCAGTGTCCGATAATGAAATGAAAGAAAAATAAACAGAAACATAAAACACGACAGCAATGCGAATCTTCGTCATCAACGTACGACAATTTAATAGCGACATAGTATAATATTCGCTTTCATATAAATTACATCTTTTTATATAACACTGAGGAACAGAAGTGAATATCAACTTATTATAATAATCCAGAGTCTGATTAAACATGGCAGTTAGGTGAGGACGTATATAAGACACCATAAGGTTTGTTTCAGAACATTCAATAACCTAATCGTAAAATGCGAAGAAACACCGTGCAGAGATAAAAGGATACGGACAACCATTTTGCCATCTTCGAACAGACGTCATGCCGCAGTTAAATGTCGGAGTCGTCGTTTTATGTTAGTTGGATCATACTAATGTAAAAGAAAATGGAATTTCTACTAGCATGAAATCATTAACTCTAAAAAACGCGAACTGGTAAACGTATTTGCTACTAAATTTGATAATGCAGCCACTGCACTGCAGAAAATCGATACAACACTGATAAACACAAAACACCACAGATTCGGGTCATACAGAAATCGTGACATTCAGAGTGTACATGCGCTATTTATCTGCGCATTCTTTCGTAGGCGACTAGTAGCCATTTCTTTATTGGCTGTTTTTCCCAAATGGGCTTAAAAATAAATACAAACAAACAATCAAATGGTTGTTTTTTCAATTCAATTCAATTCAATTCAAACTTTATTTCATCTTTCGAAAAAAACATAAACATTTCACTTTCATTGGTAACAAAGAATAAGGTTACATAATCAAAACAAAGTAAAATTGAAAAGAGAACATAATTGTGGAACCTTGAAGTAACAAATAATGTTGTAATGAAAATTGACTGAAGTGATATAGACGATATAACATTACACAAAATATCGAAAAATGGAGGGACCCACTAAAAAGGCAATGCTTGTAGAATGTGGGCCCCTCAAGTACAGAATGTCAGTAGAAAACGAACAGATGCAAAAAGGGGAAAAAAGATCGGGAATAAAGTCAGATTAAAAAAAAAGGTCTGGAAGCCCAATAAGAAGACAGAGTGACGGACAGACACACATACACAGGCGAATGAACATTAAACGAGACTGAGACGACAAAACTTATGAAAGGGGACTTCAATGCAAGACAGAACGAGACAAGGTTGACATATAGGAAGACAATACAGCGGACAGAAAGGAAAAACAGATCCAGCGATCCTCGACAGAACTATGTCGAAAAAATATTGGGATGCGAGGAAGGGATACATAAATATGGAAAAATAGAGAGAAATAGATGCGGAGGTACTACAAGTAGAATTGAATCTACTCAGTAAGAGTCTCAGGACATCAGGGACGAGAGAATATGTGAGAGTATATTATTGGTAATCATAATTCTTCGGAAAAAATTAAAATGAGCCAACAGGCTGATTCACTTCTGTAGGAACATAACATTGCAATAGAAACAACTTTAATCTCCTTTTAAATGAAAATATAGAAGGTGAATTTCTTATGTCATTATTCAGAAAATTCCAATATGTTGGGCCAGTATAAATAAGTGTGTTCTTAGCAAGAATCGTTCGTAAGAGAGGTAAGTGAAATTCATTGGAACGTCGAGTGGGATAGTCATGGAATGATTGATTTCTTTGAAACATAGAATCGAAAATGGAGGGGAGTGAGTTGTTGCTGTACGTATACATAAATTGCCCCAAATTAAATAAATACAAATCTTTAATTTTTAGCAGCTTATTTGCGGCAAATAACATATTTGAGTGGGAGGGTATGAAAGGATAACTGATGACACGGAGAGCTTTCTTTTGTAGAAGGAAAACTCTATCCAGTAGGTTCTGGTGAGTGTTGCCCCAAACTTTTCACATGGTTTTGCTGATGGCTGTGTTTTGAAGCATTTGTGTTGTTTTTTTTTTTGCTTTAGACATCAAATTGATTCAGAAGTTGTCTTAAAGTATACCACGAATTGATATGACTTTTCATCAATGCCATGTGATTTTTGATTTGTTGTTTTGTTTTGTATACTTTCGATAAGGGATGCCATTTTCTTCTTAGAACGGAGACCTCTTGCACAAAACCAACAAAAGGGTAATCATCTAGTGGATCTACAAATATCATGTTCTGACAGACAGGGGTCACCTGTTTCTATATCTGTTAGAAATTTGTAAGCACAAAATTAAGTGTGAGTAGTGTTTGTCACAGTTTTCGTACACCAAAGATATATGTTTGCAGTTTTCTCTCATGACTCGTAATTTTACAATGTTAAGTTATCATACGATGTAAATGATGGTCCAGTGACATTTGCTCCTGTGGCAACTGTCCTATGAAATATCTGCACGTTAAGGAAAACATAAATTCTACCTATTCAAAGATAATCCTAACCCTAATTCTAATCCTCACATCAAACAAAATCTGAAACCCTATCATAACCTAAAATCCTAACCGTAAGTTCTTGGGGAAAATAACACCGGAGCAATTGTCGCAGGAGTAAATGTCATGTTACCGTAGATAATACATGATAATGCAGATTTTTTGAAATCAACAAAACGGTGATCAAAGTAGCATTCATACCGGTTTGAATTACAATTAGATAACATTTACAAACATGACTCGAATGAATTATTCCAAAACTGTAGTTCGATGGGAGGTTAAATATTTATAGCTATTCTCCATGTTAATAGTTCAAGCTCAACGAAGAAACAACACCTTGCTTACAGAGGTTTGGTGCTAGCTTTTTGGCCACTGGCTCATCGCTTTTGCTTTCTTCTTGGGACGAATAGCTTTGAGTCCATTGTGTGTGAGCGCGAATGTAGTCTGGTGCAAGCGTAAGGCTGGGTCGAATCGGGCATCATGGCATTGAGGCTCCGCGAAAAGGCATCTTGATCGATGGACGCATACTCCGGTGACCTCGGCCCCTGCTCTCTCTCCTGCAGGTCGAAACAATCGTGGGACTGGTAAGTTGAGACAGGGCGCGAACGGCTCTTCTGCGGAATCTGGGGCGTCGACATACCGGGAAGGGCCCATAGACTCTTAGTTCTGCCCCGCATGTCCTCATCGGTTGCGTTGAGGGCTGCAGCAGCCATTGCGAGCCGACTGTCGGAGGTGCTGCGGAGCATCCTATTGGCTCGACCTTGTCCTATCTCCATGACGGTGCTGTTCATGTACTCGCTCCGCTGGCTTCGAGCGTCGTACTCTGGCTGGGTGTAACTTGAACTTTGGAAATATTCATGTTCAATGGTGTCGTCTCCCACAGTGTATGTGTAATCATTAACATTCTGCGGCGCACTTTCCGTGCTTGGCGCCACAACCTTCCTTTTTAGGCGGCATCGGACGATTGCACAAATGATACAGATACAGATAAGCAGTGCAACGGAAATGCCGATCGTCGGAACGATGATATGAATAAACTCCTGGAAAAAGTTCAATGGCAAAGACGTTGGAATCTGCGGTGAAGCTGGGATCGGAGTTCCAGTTGAAGTCGTAGAAACTGGACTAGATGTTGATCTGATCGTACTCATAGGAATTGTGGTTGTGCTTTTAATATCTTTTGTAGTCGAGGGAAGACGAGTTGATGAAGAAACTGTTGTAGGCGGTAATTCAACAACGCGAACTAGTGAAAGTCCGTGATTCTGGGTAGCAATTCCCCCGTCAGCAGAGCAATTCAAAATTGTCACGTTGTCTCGATTTCTTGCTCTGGTTAGAATGTATTCACCGTAAGGCGTGACGCGAACTCTTGAAGAATTTCTCACCTCTGCAAACGTGCTGTCACCGCTGGTCTTGGCCCTCCAAGTCACGGCTGACTGCTGGGTCACCTCCCCGTCTCGTCCTAGACACGTTACCATCGCTCGTCGTCCGACACCTACATTTTGCGTCAGCGGGTCGACACGTACATCGGCTCTCAAGGTACTGCATTGGGAAACCTGCCGAATTTTTCCACAAAGAGGATGGAATAGAGAAGACTCACAAACAATATCACTTGAAGAAAAATTTCCCTCCGTGACGCCAGTAAAGATTTTCCTGCTGATAATTAGTTTATCCTGTTGGAGAGTTAGCTGGGCCCGTATCGCATCGGACCCATACTTAAACGAGATCCCGTCGATTGGGTATTCATGGTTCCATGAGCACGACATTTCAACTTCCACCTGGTTTGGGACAAAGTTGTCAGGGTGCACTGGTAGGAAAGCTGCCCGACACGACATGGGCTTGGGTAGCAAGTCCCTATCGCAGGCAGAGCTTACCGCCAGTCCAGATGTTGTCATCGAAATACAAAGCTCAAATCTTGCTAGCCAAGAGAGAAGAATGGCGAATTCCGTAAAACGAATAGATTCCATGTTTTCACAGCGAAGACTGACACAACAGCAACTGCACAGAATAAAATTGTAGTAAATGTTTCAAAACATTGCTCGATCGCCTTTCCCGTGTTACCGTTGCTTTAGCAGTCAAATGTAATAATGGATAAATGCGCAACAGATACATTCAGAGCTATGTGCACGGAGGGCTTTGGAAACCTATTAATCAGCTGTATATGACTTCCGGAGGAAGCATGAGGTCACTAGCGCGCGCTCTCTCTACCGGTATCCCGTAGTTCTATGAGCAAAACTCGTTGTTCTTGTTGACCCACTTACCGGATGGTTGGAGTGATTGTAACTACCGGTTAGTGTGCAGCGTCTAATATGTCCTGTTGATTCTACCAGATATTGTACCACCAAGACACTGCGCTGTGAGTTTGCTCTAACCACGTCATTAAGTGGTCCGATGACGTCTGGAGAAATAGCATTTTTCTTTTAAGCCTACAGTCGGGGAAAATCCGTAACCAGAAAACACGGGATTTTATAGAAACCTTGCCGATGCTTTCTCCATCAAATGCATGACTATGCCTGTGACTTTTCAAGTAGGCCTACATCATTTTTGTGGGTTATGCATGTCGATCGCACGTTTGGTGTACAAACAGTATTGTTATTGGTGTAAACCGATACAAAAGTCAATGACGACACTTCAGGGCTGCCAGGCTCCACGCTTTGAGCATGGGAGTTACACATTCAATGTACTTCTCACGCTCTCAGAATCTCATGCTTGGAAGGAACTGATGTGATGAATATCGAAACCTTTTCAGCTTTTGACGTAAATTCTGTGCGAACGGCCTTGAAGGTATACACTTTTTTATGTAGCTAGGCCTACTTGAAGAATTATCGAAGGTCATCTAAGACACTGACAGTAAAGAGTATCGAAGAATGCAGAAGATATCACATATATCATTTACTGGGATATATCTTTCAGATACATCTTATAAAAGGTGATAATTCTTAAATTTTGCAACCTTAATTCTGCACACATTTTATATCAAAGTCAATAGAAGCACTTAAATGATTGCATATAGGCATTTTACAACTGGAAAATCTTCTTTTGAAAATTACCAGAGAAGATATGAAAATCTACTCATGTTTGCTGGTCAGATGGAGTTTGTTAAAGATGGGTTCTTTCATGTTTCCCTCGGCATCTTCCCAATCCATGTCCTTACATCAGGTGATTACTATATTTTGAATAACGAGAAGACAATATATTATTGTAACAGAGCAAGGGAGAAGTTGCGTGACAGAGTGGGGAAAGAAGGAATGGTATAAGAGTGGAGAGAGAGAGAGAGAGAGATAAGGAGAGGAAAGAGTGAGAATAGAGCAATTAAGAGAGGGAGATAGAGACCGCGAGAGCTGGGAGAAAAAATAGAGACGGTGAAAATACAGCAGAATTGCTGATAACAAAGTAAATTCCTAGGCAGCCGCGCAAACACACTTAATTTCAAACATCTCTAATTCGTTTTGTAGATCATCTTCATCCGCAGCAGTCGGATGCAGCGGAGAGCTCGTCTCTATCGACCGCTCATTTCGCTCTTGTATTTCACGGGAATAGAAATCATCGCGATCAGATGCGGTTGGTACCTCGTCAGAGTAACCACGAATCGCCATGTGTAAAACGAGGAAAATTGACGATGGCACTCCGGACGTTAAGTTGGCGCCAAATCTTTGTCTTGTCGTTTGTTGTATCGCTGCCGCGGTGCGAAGGATGCTCAGGCATACTCTTCTGTGAGTAATTTCAGATTGGGATTTTGTCTTGATCTCGCTTGCTTCATCTAACATATCATATCTAGGATTTTGTGATTTGAAATAGAATATCGTTGCCATTTGCCTTGAATGACGGTAACTTATGAGATTAGATTATACCCTTCAGTAATAAGATGAACAGCTATATGATGTGCATGTCATGAGGCAACGACGTACGTAATGCAAAAGAAGGCAAAACTATTCAGCTACAGTGTTAAAAGGCATTTTGTTGTTCATCCCATCCATTGAAACCGCTTGGGTTTGCTTCTTCGTTCCTACCATGACTGAGTAATTCTTAATCGTTTCATTAACAGCCCGTGTCGCCGCAAGTTCCCTGAGTGTTGAATTTAACACCGTCCATTCTACAGACATCGTGTCAAATCGGACCATGTACGATCTCCGGGCAAACATTTCTTGGGAGAGACCAACATCCAACGGTAGGAGAACACAGTTTCGTCTAAATTCAATGAAGGGACACGAATGACATTTCCTAAACTTAAAGATATTTAAATGAAATTCTTCCTATGAAGAAACATTCTTTTATTCAATCTGGCAGTTTGCGTTTATGAACTTAAATCTTCCACCGTATAACTTTCTAGTTGATACCTTTTCACAAAATTTCTTCTTTTTTTCGGGGGGGGGGGTTGATTTGCAAAACATTAAAAAAATGTTTCTTTACCAATTTTAAGCTGCCTCGAAATCGCTTCATATTATTTCAAAAATAATTTCCAGTTTTTGTAGTTTAGTGAAAATCGCTGGTAGGTTAAATTGTTTCAAATTGTTTCCTGTATACAAGGATCACTTTGTATTTTTTCCCATCGACTTTTGCAATCATGTCTTAAATACCGGATGTCGTCTCATTTTGAACATAAATTATTTTTGTCCTTCTTAATTGCGCTTAGCAGCGGAATACATATTAAATGTCCCTTGGTTTCCGTTGTCCTGACTGTTTTATGCAGTGAAATAATCTTAACTCGGAGTTTTTTTAATATTTGTTTTATTTTTTTATCCGAATAGCATATCCAATGTTTGGCTTTAGTGTGATGATCATGAGGAAATGGAGGATGTATGAAAAATGAAGAAATGATGGCATATGGCTTTACACGATTGGTCGAAAGTCTCAATACGCATAAACGCGTTTAATAAGCATACAGTATTACGTCATACTTTTAACCTGAATTAAATCCATCTCATACGCGCTATTATCATTGTGTAGGGGGCCTATCCTTTGCACGTTATGTCTTTTGATTTTCTTTTCTTGTTTTCATGTAGATTATGACGGGTTCCGGGTTCGAATCGTGAGAGAAGATGAAGAAGTCTCGAGTTTCCTTCTATGTTATGCTGATACAGCACTGTTTACGGTTAATCATTTAATCTATTTTCTCAGAACGTGTTACTGCGAATGTATACTAAATGTATAGGACTATTCTAAAGAACTTATAGTGTAAAGACATGAATACAATGATTCAAATATAAATAAAGAAAATAATGAGTCACAGATATCCTTTGCCTGTTATATACTAAGAGCACCTAAACTTGTTCATCCTTTCTTATTACATGTAATATGCAGATGTTAAACTGAAAATAGTTGTTAATGAATGTGGTATAATTATAATCATTATCATCGTTTGAGTTGAACATAATATGCCGTTGAAAAACAGCGTAGAAACTTTTAATTATTTCAAATGGCCTATGTAGATATTGCATAGAATGCATAAAACGCTCTGTGTACTAAGCCTATACATACGGAAATACTGTTACTTGAACTTAACTTAACATGTATTTTATTCTACAGGGTGAAACCTCTGTAGAATTCCGCAATCTCCTCCATGGATATCAATACAGATTTCAGGTAAGATCATAGAAAACAGTGGGAAACAAAGGCTCTTCGTACCATGATTACCATTTTCCGTAGCTGCACATTGAAGATTGTAGACAGTAATTACATAGCATCATTCGGGGTTTTTTTATGATGGAAATATAGGATTTTTTAAAGAGTGTATTAAAACATCACTTTAGAATACGAATTCCATGGCCCTACTTTCAATGTAATGGCAGTAAATGATTTCCGGTTATCTTTTTGTTTCTTAAGGGTTGACATCCGCTTCTTATGTGTCGATTCTTTTTTTACCGAACTTTACGGAGGTAATAGTGGATTCGTAATGATAACAATGTGAAATAATATAGATTGTGAACACAATGCCTGTGATAGACTCGCATGTTATATGAATCTATAACCTTATGTTTCATAACATACGCACACGGCATATACCTCATATAGAAGCTGTTGAAACTTTTTTTGTACCAAACCATTGCTTATTTTCAGTAGACTTGAGATTACAAACAACTAATAAATTAAACTATGGATTAATATGGTACTAAGAATTACGTTCATCCGTTGTATACACGTACATATAAATCTGTTAAAACAAAAACGCTTACATCTCGGCAAAGATCATAACAATGCAATCATGAACAAAATAATGAGCTTGTAGAAAGAATGAAAAAGGAAATCTCGACTGATGATATCTACCGTAAAAAAAAAAAGCTTTTGAAATAGGGACGGAAAGTGACGGATATTTTGAAATTTCCCTGCCCTCACAAAACACCCGCTTGAGCAATTGAACGAGATGCGAGGTGAAGCAATGTCATTAACGTTTATTGCGAGAACAAATAAGGCATTCCATTTCATTTCATTTCATTTTATTTCATTTCATTTCATTTTTAATTCCATATCCGAATAATACCTAATTTTTGCGAGATTACACTCACGATTGGGACAAGAAGGTGAAATGGCATGAGGCAAATACAAATACAAACAATCGTATCACATTAGCAAGAAATACACACACCTGCACATACATGCACATAGATACACATAACATACAAATATCTTGATCTTCGTGAAGTCAAGTGAGTTGAAATAAAACGAGGTAGTAAGGAATACGGAGGGAACTTGCCAAAAAAAAAAAAAACCCAGAACTCGTTCATTTAGCAAGTTGCCTGTTGAGTAGAAAAAAATAATAATAAAGGAAAAAGAAAAGTCTTTGCGGACGTGCGTAAATATTTAAATAAACGGATGGGCACTGCGAATCAAAAGTGGTCCAAGTAAAGCAATGGGACAAGATGACAGAGAGAGAGAGAGAGAGAGAGAGAGAGAGACAGAGACAGAGACAGAGAAACATCCATGGAAACCCGAGCAAATAACGCAGGACAAATGGGTTTTGTCGGTACAGTTTATCTATCAAAATAAAATTCGCACTCGTTTTTCTTTTAATTCTAAAGAACTATATAAGTGTGTGTTGGTGGTGATGGGAGGGGGGGGGGGGGGAAGGTTGCAATCCATCCTACCCACCTCCCCCCCCCGCCACTCCCCCATCCGCAGCCCCTGAGATAGGCAAACATAGATTGCATTTCGCAGTGTTGGCCAAGCTAATTTGTTGTTCTATGGATTGTGAAATCAGGTTGCAACGTACAACTCGACCTCCAAGAAAGGGTCGATTCGAGATGCGGAGATCGGAGCAACAACACCAGGTAAGTCGAAAGCAAAACAGTCGTTACTTGAAATATCGTCCTGCAAACTTCTTGACTGGTTGTTATTTCTGTTCTAATGTGATCAGTCTGAGATTCTCGGAGATTTCTAGAGTTGGTGATTGAGAATTAAAGGAGCAAAAGAATGGAAACTTCACAGAGAATGACGATTATTTTGAGAGAAAGAAAACGAACTTAATTTCCTGTCTTATTTTGTCATCATTCTTTCCAAATTTGAAATGAAGTAGAGATTTTCTGCTGTGTTCATCTTGTTAAAGATAACAGGCCTGGGCATTGTCGTATGAAAAGAGTGAAAACACATTTTACAGTATTTGTTGTTAAAAGAAGTCATTATGACCAGTCCTTTATCATATCTTAACTAAAACATGTATAGATATATAGATAATATTTATGGTATATGAATGTATGCACGCATATGTGGTAAAACCTTATTGCCTTGTATGGCAAACGAGAGACATGGTACACTCTTTGTAATGCCATTGCGCAATGAATGATCTAAATACAGCTAAACCCTGACAGTTTAACCAAGGCAACTTATTAACGAATTATACCTAATATTCTTACTTCAATAAGTGACGTCTATCAAAATCCAGAACAACAAAAAATATGATGTCAATCTTCAAATAGATGCCATATTTTTATCCGTATTTCTTCGACGCTTCTTCATCTGCATTGAAGGATGAAAGCATCAGCTAAAAGTCGATCTTTTATTCCCACGTCTCCAACTCTCGCTAGATTGCTACGAGGAGACGCAGGATCGCATCTACTGCGCCTCGAGAAGTGAGTCTCGCCTAGTACCTCCTCGGTCTAAAGGGGGTGTCTCATTAAAACCATGTCGTCAGACCCATTAACGAGCCTTCGTCACCAGCCAGACGATATGGAGACGTCTTTACTTTGCTACTGTTTCGTGCTGCTATATTTGTGTGTAAAAGTTGACGACGCGAGCGCTGAATGGCAGTTTTCTTTCCTTTATTGAAGTCTTCTTGAAATCTATGTTCTCCTTTGTCAAGGAGAGTTGCCTATTGATAATGGGGGGGGGGGGGGGAGGGGGAACCGCCCACAAAGAAGGAATAAAGGTAGCAATGACTTCTCATTGATAAGGCTGCTGTGATATCATAGTCAATAGATTAAAAAGGACACTAGAAAACGGGTTTGAGCGACGCATACACGTCATTGTCCCTACTGCGAACTTACGGAACATCCCATTCATGCCATCTATCATTTTCTTTCATCCATGTTCTCACTATAATTTCGTCTAAAAAGAAACGAAATTATTCAGAGTATACACTACAATTGTAAGCAAAGAGAGAAACAACTACAAATGAGAATGTAGAATCAATCAATTCTTTTCGTGATGATATTTGAAAGGTTCTGATGAATACGAGCATGTAATAAGTTTCTGTTTCAGTTTTCAGTTTCAGTAAGTTTTATTTCTCCACTTGTATAAAAAACATAAGTATGGCAATATCAAACATATTTTTTACAAGTCATAAAGATATAAGCAAGAGTTCACATTACAAATATATAATCATGTGAAATAATACATAAACATTTCAGAGCAAATCTTTTAGTCTTTAAATACAGGTGAAGGAGACCGTTATCAATAAGCGAATCGCTTGACTTGGACAACGGCCTCAAATTAATCAGTGCAGTGTGAAAATCTTCTCGTTAAAGGAGACCTCCGGATGATTATCATATTTTTTTTTCATTTGAACAACTATAAATTAGTTATACTAAGGACAGAATTTCAGAGTTTGTGATAACTGGGATGAAGAATAAGAATATTTTCAAAATTTAGAACAAATTGCAATGAACAAGGGTGATGACATGGCAGAGTTACTATAAGAATGCATGAGTTGGGGCTCAAGGAAGCAGAACAAAAGAAGAAGGCATGCATAGATTATACACAGGTGAACTCGCAAGTAAGCGATATTATCAAGGAATTACACTGCTACATTTCTGAAATATGTGAACCTCCTACGTCATTATCCTTGTTCAGTGTAATTTGTATAAGGTTTTTCAAAGTATTGTTTCTCTGCTCAAGAACCACAATCAATTCACAAATCTATACATGGAGTTGTCAATTTATGTACTACATGATGTGAAATTATGAAAATCGTCTGGAATGTCCCTTTAACTGATTCATCAAACCTGCATTTGGCCACAAACCTAAACAACTGCCATCTTTCATGCGTTTCATCTGACATCCGAAAATAAGAACCAACCAAACGAGATCAAAGTTCTAGTCAACACCAACACTCCACTTTGCCTTCTCAATAAACATCTTCAGGCGTACAGACCATTGGTATCTCATTGGATCTCCGCGTGGAGAGTGTTACCAAGTTTTGGAACAAGAAGGGCGTAACAGCACGAGTGACGTGGCATCGTCCGATCCAGATCAACGGCACTCTCTCCATATTCATGATCGCACTGTACACGTCAGATGCACATTCACCTCTGTCCTTCTCCGAAGTTCTATCCGTTGATCCAGAAGTGAGTTGAATCTCTACAGACAATGATTTAAATTCGATATTGTGTTGTCAAAAATTATTGTTATTAAAATGCAACGGAGTAGTGAGTGACCGCACTTAACACTAGTTTTGGAATAAAAAAATGCCTGTCGGAATCAAAGGCATAGCGAAGTATGTATATATGAAGAGTTTGTTCGCAAAAACCGTTAAGTCCATTTTTGAAGATTTTGAAGTACGGTCTCTGTCATAAAGTACAAAATGATACCTTTTAAATGATATATTGGTCACTACATATAATTATAAAGGTACATTTTTGAAGTTATGGTCAAAAGAAGCAAAAAATTTTCTATTATTCTCTTTATTTTTCTTGACCTTTAATCGCAAATATCTCCATTTGGCAAATATGGACTTATCGGTTTTTGCAAACAAACTCCTCATATTTTTAATTGAGCCTCCACAATGTTTGACAGTTTGTTCAGTGCTGACATGTCATAAAGTGTTATTTTCTTTTTGTTTTTTTTTGTTCTTTCTGTTATCTTATGTTATTTAGGTCATCATTTTTATCGTTTAATTCCTCACCCAAATAAGAGTGCAGGAAGCAAGGTCAAAAACCTGTTATTTCGGGTGCCAATACGGCAGAACAAAAAAACAACCACGACAGTGACTTAAGTGCACTTTAAATATGAAATCATTAAAAAAAATATCACAACTTCAATATGATGATTGACTTCAAAAACAGATAATGCCTAAGAAAGGTACTTAATGATATGGAATATGCATTATTTCTTTATCCATATCTCTCTCTCTCTCTCTCTTCCGATAATAACTATAACTATATTAGAATTTATATACTTAATTAAAAAAAAAAAAAAAACTCAATGCGGTTATTTTTTTTGCATTCAAACTTTTCACATAATATATCAAGGGTTTGAATGAAAAAAAAGTAAACAAATTTTTCATTTTTTTAACAGTAAGTTATAAAATAAATCTCTTCAATTAGATTTTACTCGTTACATAACAAAAATGAAAATATTATAAAAATTATCACATTTATGTTGCATTACTTTCTATTTTTTCACTAACTTTCTTTTCAAAGATATCAGGATGATAATAAATGGCTATGTCTCGTTTTTGCATTTAAACTCTTCCTATTATATGTTATATTTGAACATACATGTGTATGGTTTGATAGATAATTCTGCCATGAAATGGAAGTGTTTTATCCGTAGAAGTACAACAGAGTAATATGTGATGATGTCATATTTTGCTCCTGGTCTATCTTAGGATGCGGATGTTGATGGGGGAGACGTCACTTTTTTCCGGGACATAGGTGGGCTCGAGGAAGAAGAAACATATATCATATCGGTGAGCCAGCACAGATTGCGTGGGAGTATGTTTACTTGGAACTTAGGATTAACTGACCTCGAGTCTTGTGAATGTTATGAAAATGTAAATTTCCTTTTTATGCTGTTTTAAGTCTCCGTGATAAATGATTGTGCTTGGGATTTTCTTTGAATTTAATATGTATGTTATTTATGTGTGTTTATTTATGTATGCATTATACTCATTCCTATAAAAGAAAACCCAACCCGCACACCAGAATAGGGTTGATTTTACAAATAGATATAGCCAAATTATTTCATATACCCATTCATAATTGTACATGTACTTCAAATTATACATTATATTTGCACATGTGTGTATATTCAAGCTTTTGGAGTACGTATGGCAAATTTCTTAGACAAATATTGGATCGTATAAAGAGATGAAGAAATGAACCGTCCACAGTCTCTGATACACTTGATGTCTTCAATGCTGAAAATGTCAAACTTGGTGATATTTTCACCCACAGGTCAAAGCATGTGTTCAACAAGGAGAGAGAACTATCTCTATACCCGGTCCTCCAATCATGATAACTTTTGTGGCCATCGTGACTAGTCACGTGACAACTCCTGCTCCTCCTACCACGACAAAAGGTAAATGGTAAAACACTTTAAAAAAGGAAAAAGCCTCCAGGGGGCGTTTCACTTGGCCGATATTCTTTCTGACAAATATCCTCTCAGCCAATCAGTCCGTCAGATGCAAAGTTTTCAGTAGCTTACAACATTTTGTCAAAGAAAATATTTGACAAAACACTTAAATGAAATCCCCCCAGATAGTTTTCAACCTTAAAGGACAAGTCCACCTTCTTATATACATAAGGATTGAGAGAATGCAGCATTAGTAATAGAACACATCAGTGAACGTTTGAGGAAAATTGGACCATCCGTTCAAAAGTTACGAATATTTTAAGTATCTGCGCAGTCACTGCTGGAAGAGAAGACTACTACGGTGTATGATGTCACATGCGTACAACTATATAAGGAAAATAAAGAGAGAATTTCACAAAACTTTACTTTTTGAATAAAGTGCACATTTCTTCGAATTGATACAGACGTATGTTAAGGGTAATATTATTCCCCCTGCCTTCTGAAAGAGAGAAGTCGAGTGTTCTTTTGTTATGCGAGAAAAATGGAAATATATGTTGAATTTTCTTTATTCTTTCTTTATATCGTTGTACTCATGTGACATCACAAGCTATAGTAGTCTTTTCATCCAGCTGTGACTGAGCAGAAACTTCAAAAATTCGTAACTTTTTAACGGATTGTCCGATTTTGCTCAAACTCTCACTGATGTGTTCTACTAACATTGCTGCATTCACTCAACCCACATGTCTATGAAGGTGAACTTGTCCTTTAAAGACCCAGTCAACCATGGAGTGGGAAGGTATAGCCCTGTTCGGATAAATTTTAGAATCCCCGTAACGAATTGTCTACAGCTTTATCACTGTTCTCCATGTAAGTATACACAACCGAAGAACGTCGACTGGTCTGGAGTCGAGCGTTACCGCCTATCTGGTGTTATTCGTAGTTTTCCAATGTACCCCAATTGGCAGCGAATGGATATAATAATAATAATAATAATTGTTTTGGATATAAACTCCAAATTTTATTATCCAAGAATGGAAATTCATTTTGCCCAATTGATCGTGGGCCCGACAGCCACTGAGCAGCGCCAGATCGACGTTGCCCTAACCTTTTCAACTGTTGAACGGCAAACAAGGCAGCAGCAACTCCCATCTTTTAACGTCTTTTGGTATGACGCGGCCGGGGTTTGAACCCACGACCTCCCGATTGTGAGGGCAGCCGCTCTACTCACTGAGCCAACACATCGGATATGGGCCACCCATAAGAATTAAACCCTACCGGGTCTTTAATCAACTTTCACAACGAAAGTCCATTATTAGCCAGAACTTTTTGCCCCGCTGTTGTCAAACCTCCGCGATATTTACACAAGCAATGATTAAAATGACAATGGTATAACGTTGCCAACGAACAGTGATGTATTAATCACAATGATACAAGAAAAAACAAACAAACATTACTCCCAATAATATTGTGAGTTGAAACAAAAAGTCTTCAGATATCTTCACAGACATGTCATACTCAGCGCACTATTCGATTTTCCTTGCTCAAAGTCGCTAATCTGTTACACCAATTTTAGTTGTTGCGTTGCATCAGCAGTCGAGCAGAAACGTTTGGCAGGACCTGGCGGCTGCTATGTAGACTAATAATGATTATCAAGTGTTGAAGAGTGTCACTCAAGCACTAATATTCACCGTCACGAAGCCTTATCAAGTTTACCCGGTAAATCGATTAATGTCCGAGGTTGTAAAAGTGAAAGAGTGAAAACACTGAAGACGTTTTCACACATTACGGATTGGTAAGCAATGTTTAAAAGCTTTAGAAATGTGACTTATCGGGTGTGTTTTATTGATCCGGAAAAGACCAACCGTTCTTTTCCATTGATTACAATTTGCAATTTATCACTTCAGCTCAGATAGGTTTCGCCCCGGGATTCGAGTTGGTGAGGACCAGGCTACCTCGCATACTTCCCGTTATCAACGACGGGCAGGTGACAACGAATGCTACGACAACCGCTGTTACCACGCCGAACGTCGAATCCAATGATCAGACCACACCGTCGTCCACGACATCGTATCCCGTCAGTGAGAATTCGGCCACAACACCTCTGCCGGTATCAGAGTCACCGCTCAGTGAGTGGACGAAAGTGCTCCTGTACTCGGGCATTCCCGCTTTCGTGCTCGCGTGCCTGGTCGTCTTCCTCGTCGTTAGTCTACGTCGTCGTCGGGCCAAAGCGAGCGACAAGACGCAGTTCATCCGCTATCCGGACGAAGGTAGCGCCGATCGCTCCCCGAGTCCGAAAGTTAAGCGACCGACTGAAGGCAAGTCATAATGTTTTGTTGTTAGCAACGCTAATATGCTTTTTCACCCAGTCGTGGTGACATCTGGTACAGCTGTAGATGAAGGACCCCTCTAAAAAAATGAATGCATGAAATAGAATAAACAGCCCAAAACAAGCCACCGGTAAGATCTCGTTTGAAGGCTGGTATTCATTTTCCCCTCAAACAACTCAACTCTTTTTTGTTTGTCTCTTCTTTCTTCTTCATTTTTTTTTAAATAACTCGAATTACAGTAAGATTTATCTAAATATTCCAAATTGTATCGCAGTAATCAAAACTTGGTGCCTTTGGTAGCACTTTATATAAAAGAAAATGGGAACACTTACAAGCCTCGAAGTATAGCATTAAAGTATTTATCATGAAAATGTTATGCAGAACAATAAAAAATCTTTTGAGACAATCATTTCAGTCAATCTCGTTTAAGCTAAGAAATATCTAAATTAGTGAAGCAAATCTGCGCCATCTTAATAATGTTATTATTAAGTACATGTATAGGTATGTCTGGAGCGAGCTTGTGCTCGTAGAGGTCTCTCTTACTGCTTTGGTAGCATAATCAACGGCGTAGCCAGGATTTAATCTTAGGGGGGGCGGTTAGTCTGCGAGGGAGCGAAGCGACCGAGCCCGAGCGAGCGGAGCGAGCGAGGGGGGGGGGGGGGGAGGGTGTGGGAGGGGGGTGTCCCCCCTCCCACGGTGAGAACTCTTTACATTTTGATGTTGTAAATGGTGCAATTTGATGCATGTTTTTGCGCGTTTTATCGACGTGAAACAGTCCCACTTGTTTAAGGTAGCAGTATATTTTGATGTAGATTATCATTGAACAATTTGCCTATAAAATGCTACAATTTAAATATGCTTCTTGTATTAATTCTTTTCACTGAATATCATGAACGCGACTGAACCCGAGAGAGCGGAGCGAGCGAAGGGGGAGGGGAGGGTGTGGGAGGGGGTCCCCCTCCCACGGTAAGAACTTTTTGCATTTTGATGTTGCAAATGGTGCAATTTGATGCATGTTTTTGCGCGTTTTATCGACGTGAAACAGTCCCACTTGTTTAAGGTATAGCAGTTTATTTTGATGTAGATTATTATTGAACAATTTGCCTATAAAATGGTATAAGTTAAATACACTTCTTGTATTAATTCTTTTCACTGAATATCATGAACGCGACTGAACCCGAGTGAGCGGAGCGAGTGAAGGGGGAGGGGAGGGTGTGGGAGGGGGGTGTCCCCCTCCCACGGTGAGAACTTTTTGCATTTTGATGTTGCAAATGGTGCAATTTGATGCATGTTTTTGCGTGTTTTAACGAGTTGAAACAGTCCCACTTGTTTAAGGTTGCAGTATATTTTGATGTAGATTATCATTGAACAATTTGCCTATAATATGGTACAATTTAAATACACTTCTTGTATTACTTCTTTTCACTGAATATCATGAACGCGACTGAACCCGAGTGAGCGGAGCGAGCGAGGGGGGAGGGGAGGGTGTGGGAGGGGGTGTCCCCCTCCCACGGTGAGAACTTTTTGCAATTTGATGTTGCAAATGGTGCAATTTGATGCATGTTTTTGCGTGTTTTAACGAGTTGAAACAGTCCCACTTGTTTAAGGTTGCAGTATATTTTGATGTAGATTATCATTGAACAATTTGCCTATAATATGGTACAATTTAAATGCACTTCTTGTATTACTTCTTTTCACTGAATATCATGAACGCGACTGAACCAGAGCGAGTGGAGCGAGTGAAGGGGGAGGGGGGGGGGGTGTGGGAGGGGGGTGTGCCCCCTCCCACGGTGAGAACTTTTTGCAATTTGATGTTGCAAATGGTGCAATTTGATGCATGTTTTTGCGTGTTTCAACGAGTTGAAACAGTCCCACTTGTTTAAAGTTGCAGTATATTTTAGTGTAGATTATTATTGAACAATTTGCCTATAAAATGGTATCATTTAAATAATATTCTAGTATTAATTCTTACACTGATTATCATGAACACTGTCTGTTCAGCAGTCAAACAGAAAAAGCATGCACACGAGGGTGTAGATGGGGGCATATCCCCTCCCACACGAAGGTGATTTTGCGTTTTCAGACCTGAAATTCAGCGATCTGTTGCAAATTTTTGGTGCAATACTTTTTCATCGAAGTGATAAAATCACGGAATTTAGCTCTTATTCCGAATGTGCACCATCTGTGTGTATGTATAAAGTCTAGTGAGGTAGAGCTTAGGGGAAGGGGGATTCCTCCTCCCGCTCGCGGAGCTTTTGCGTTTTTAGAATTGAAATACAGCGATCTGGGTATAGCCACAGTCTACTTCTATGTATGGCGGAAGGGGGGGGGGGAGGGGCGGGCGAGCAGGGAGAAGGCGTGGGCGAGTGTTATCCCCACCCTTCCCCACCCTTCCCCACCCTTGGAGCTTTTGCCTTTTTAAGGTTGAAATTGAGATATCTCGTCTACGCATATTTGATGGAATCAACATTTTGGGAAATATCACACACACACACACACACACACACACACACACACACACACACAAAACTGATGGGGGGGGGGGCTGAGGGAGGAAAGGGTAGATTAAAAGGGGAAATTCCCCTTATACATGAGGGAACCTTGAGTTTTCGGAATATAAGTGATAAGTCTTGTGCACTCAGAATTATTCATAATTTTTTTGTAAATCTAAAAAGTGTACTAAGCTAGGGAAAGAGGCACAGAGGGGGAGGGTTTGGGAGGGGGTATCCCCCTCCCAAGCACGAGAGATTTTGCATATTTTGAATTGAAATTCAACGATCTGGTGCACACTTTGAGTGAAATATTCAAAAAAATATCTTATTTGATGAAAGGTTGCAAAGGAGACCCGCTTCATGTGCATGCATACAGTATACACGCATTTTTTTTTCCGCCTCCCAAATCCCCGGTCCAAATCTTAGGGGGGCGATCGCCCCCATCGCCCCCCCCCCCCCCCCCCCTGGCTACGCCAGTAGCATTGACTACAGAGTCCAATACTTGCTGAGTAAACTTCCTTGTTTTGTTTATCAATTAGACTAACTGGCATTGACACTGTGATCGGTGGCATGCTGCCTACCCGCAGACTAGGTATACATGACTCCTGTTTTTTAGTGCAGCATGCTAAAGATTAGTGGCTATGCTTTAAAAGGAAAACAAAAATCATCATTAGCTACTTCCCGTCAACGTAGATGGCGTATGTTACACTCCGGCTCTCCAACAGTATTGAACTCGTCATAGTGAGATGTGTGCGTGTATGTGGAAAACTATGTGGTGTGATGGGAATGGGGATGGGGGTGGGGGGAGGGGGTGGGATGATCCGTCAAACTGGGATCTACGTTTTCAGGTGTGATCTATGGCGGAATATCGAGTGCGGGGTCATCGAGTATCCCCAAACGTGAACGTAGAAAATATCCCCGTCAACGCAGAATGGCTCATGTTACAATCCGGGCTCTCCAACTTAGTATTAAACTTGTCATAATAGATGTGTGCTTGTATGTTGAAAAGTGTTTGGTGCGGTGGGAATGGTGGTGGGATGGGGAGGGGGGGGGGGGGGGGAGTGGGGGATGGGATGATCCATCAAACTAAGGATTATACTGGCATATACGTTCTCCGGTGTGCTCTTTGCCGGAGAATCTAGTGCGGGGTCGTAGACCATCCCAGAACATGAACGTAGAAAATACCGCCACTTCAGGGTATAGCGTGTCCCCACTGACCACAAAATGAATAAATGATTATCAAAAGCTCAATGGAAAAACGTTTTAACTTCATTTTTGTCAAGTTGAGATGATGGAAAAAAATGTGTAGAAAATACTGCCACTCCGGGCTATTGCTTGTCCCCAATGACCACGAAATGAATATGATTATGTGAAAAGCGTAATGGCAAAACGATTTAACTCCATTTTCGTCAAGTTGAGATATGTGCGATTAAACCTGCTAAAAAGGGAAACGAAAATATGTAGAAAGTACTGCCATTCCGGGCTATAGCGTGTCCCCACTGACCACGAAATGAATATGATTATGAAAAGCTTAATAGCAAAACGATTCAACTCCATTTTCGTCAAGTTGAGATATATGCGATTAAACCAGCTAAAAATGGAAAAGAAAATATCTAGAAAATACTGCCATTCCGGGATATAGCGCGTCCCCACTGACCACGAAATGAATCTGATTATGAAAAACTTGATGGCAAAACGATTCAACTCCATTTTCGTCAAGTTGAGATGATGGAAAAAGAAAATATGCAGAAAATACTGCCACTCCGGGCTATAGCGTGTCCCCACGGACCATGAAATGAATGTGATTATGAAAAGCTTGATGGCAAAACGATTTGACTCCATTTTCGTCAAGTTGAGATATACGCGATTAAAACTTCTAAGAAATGAAAAGAAAATATGGGATAATTTTCATCAAGAACAATCCCGATTGTGCAACAAGCAAGGTATCAATTAAGAAGTTTTATTTTACACTATTTGATGATGGACTTGATTTCAAAATGTTTATAAAGAATTGTACTTAACCCGTTTTGCCACCAAACTTTTCAGATCATACATATTTCTGTACCAATTTTCTCTATAGCAAGGATGTCAAAGGATGTATTTCAGCCTACACTGACAGTTCCTGGGATTCCCTAAAATATGCATTTAAACCAATTTACTAGGACCTTTTGCATCAAAACGAGCGGCAAGGGTTAGTGTTCTCCAAATGAAATGTCTTGGTCATCTATGTATATCACTTAAGATTTTTGTGGCTTATCCTTGTTTTATGACTCGTTGTAGCTAATAACACAATCAATAGCACATCTTAATTCTTATGGTACTTCTGCTGCTTTCTTAAACATAACATAATATTTTCTACATTGTCGAGATGAGGTGTCACGTTTGGATGCTGATGAGAGTAAAAAAAAGAAATTGACAGCTGAAGATTTTTAATGATATATACAGAAGGTAAAGTGTTTATAGAAACGTTAAAGTTTTTGACTGGGATCCTCTTTTCCGTTATCAGTATACAATGTATTACAACAAGATCAAATCTTTTCAATAATGACGAAGCGTGTAGTTACAATAGACTTAAGACCTCCAAACTTAATTATAACCAACCAAGCAAGCAACCACCAAAATGAGTGTTTGTTCTCGTCCCAATGTCATGTCACGCGATGAAAATTGGGATAACAGAGTACCAGCCGAAGGACCCCGCATTCCAGGGGAAGGAGTTTGATCGCTCCTTGCTGAAGATCGAGAAGGAACTGGGCGCCGGGCAATTCGGCATCGTGTACAAAGCCTTCGCCTTCGGGATCAGCGGTCTCAAGGAGTACGTTTCCGTGGCCGCCAAGAGTCTGAGAGGTGGGTAAATACGTTTTCTCTCTCCCCCGTCTGGTCCCCGTGACATGGTTAATGCCTGCCAAGCCGGATCTATCGATTTCCTGTCCCTCTCACGTGCATTTCTTGTTTTCATTTAGTTATTTCGTTGGGACAGGCGGTATATTCATTAGCGTTTTGACAAGTTCCACTTTAATACACGGTTGAAATTACAAAAGAGGAAATACCTTTCTTCGACGAAATTCCGTCATTGAGGAGAGCGGGAAGCGATGTGAACATAGTACAATAACTTTCAACGAGACACCATATTTGGCGACAAGTTTAATGTTGTTCACATAATGTGGCAAGGGTCGTCGAACATGCACACAGTCTGAGGAATAATTTGATCGGCCAAATAAAAACTGCAGGACAGCATGAGGCAAAGTGATTTCTAGATTAGTCCTGAGATAAAAAGAGTTGAAATATTGCGACAGCAGAAATGAAAATTTCACGATTTGCTGATGACGCATACAATTATAGTTTGTTATTCCGAAGGTTCGTTAATCCGAAAATGAAATTGGTTCGATATTCTGAAAATTCGTTAATCTAAAAACGAAATAAGGTTTATAATTCCACGGTTCGTTATTAGACACTTTCCTTTCATTTTCAGACCGAAGATTCATTAATCCGAAAATGAAATTGGTTCGATATTCCGAAGGTTCGTTAATCTGAAAACGAAATAAGGTTTATAATTCCACGGTTTGTTATTAGACACTTTCCTTTCATTTTCAGACCAACAAACTTATTTTCGTTTTCGGATTAACGAACCTTGGGAATAACGAACCTTATTTCATTTTTGGATTAAGGAACCTTCGGAATAACCTAGTGTATTTCATTTTTGGATTAACGAAACTTCGGAATAACGAGCAACATTCCCTTCTTGCCACCCCATGACTACCACCTGTTTGTTGGTTCGTTCGTCATCTTTGGCAGTCAATGCCACATCCGCCATGAAGGAGGACTTTCTGAACGAGATACGGTTGATGATCGACCTGGGCCTCCATCCAAACATCTTACCAATACTTGGATGTTGCACGACGGAGGAGCCTTACTATCTCATCACCGAGTACATGAAGTACGGCGACCTCTTACACTTCCTCTGGAAGTGCCGAGAGGTGAGATCCCGAAGTTCATCTCCGTGTTTAGATCCACATTGCACCCATTGCAGTATAGTCATTTTCAACAGCTCAGTAATGCTATTTCCCCCCTCTAGTTCCCGACTGATATCCTTATTTACAACGCCCTCTATCGTCAGAGGTAGAAAACATTTAAACGAGCTAACCTGTGCGAGCTTTCTTTTTTCCACTGACATAATTATCCCAGAAATGGTTTTTTTTTCTTTTTTTATTAAGATTCTAAACTCTCATCGCCTGATGATGTTCTACGTTCTCTTCTCAAAGTCTCCTACAGACTATTAAACTCTACTAATACATTGTATTTCCATCGTTTTAGACATGGAATCGTCTTTAATCACAAATCGCAATTCCCTTTTATATCTCTCCCTGCGCAGGACAAGTACCGACAACAAGATAACACATTCGACCTGACGTCTGCTAACCAGCTACAGATAGCTCGCCAAATCGCAAGAGGAATGGTATGTGATCTTGTTTGTATTGTCTGTTTATGTCAGTCATGTGGACAGTGAATAATGTCATAATGTTTATGTTTGAGATGTGGATCAATAAAAGAACTGTATTACCCCCAAAAAGAGGAATGGTAACTATACAGAATCTCTCTATAGTTTCACATCTTCCTTCCATGAAGCGATTCCTTTTGTATATGACTATAATTATTCATCCGAGCTGAAAAGAATGAATATCATTATGTTACATCTGATAACGACACGATTCCTCATCATTAACGAGTAACCTAATGAGTGATCTTCCACGTGGTATTTCTGTCGAGTTGCTTTATATGAACCCACATCGTCCTTGGAGAAAATAGGGAGCTTTAGATTTTAGACGCGCGGACGTTCAGAGGAAAAAAAAACAATGTTCTGAGCGTGCGCAGAAGCGTGCGTCAACTTGACCCGCGCTTCTGCGCACGCTCAGAACATGTTTTTTTTCCTTTTGAACGTCCGCGCGTCTAAAATCTAAAGTTCCCTAAACTTTCTCCACATAAATCGACTGTGATTGAAAGTGCTTAAGTTTCCATAATAACATAATTACCTGTATTACATTTCACGTTTCGTTTAAAACGTTTTGCATAATAAAAGACTAGATTTTCTACTGAAAGAGGGGGGGGGGGTATACTAAAAGGCTTCTTCCATAGTTTTATGTGAATCACTTGTTAATGAATGCCTATAAAATATAGTAAAAATTCATACCAACAAATCTTCATATGGTTCAATACATTTTTAACCTATAATTAGGCATCTTTTAGCCTCATATCATTATGCACAGTCAAATTTTGAATCGTAACCCGTTTCTCAGGCATCCAATCTGACCTTTCTGGATTTACCATATAATGATTGCAAAATGACACGCTCCCGTTTAAGAAGACGTTACTATAATGGTAGTGATATGCTTCATAACATTGCTCTTTAAGCGGGCAGTCACATTGTATTTTACTCATAGCTGTACTTCGCATCTCTTCGTTTAGGGTTAGAATGTTAATTTCACGTAATGTAAATGACTCATGATATCATGCCTATAAACTACATACTTCGAATTTAAATCTAATGTTAAAGAATCTTCATTCTTAAGGCTATGATACAAAGAGAACGGGTAAAATGTGCAGTAGAACTATTGACATGTAAAGACAGTGGTCGTAACTGTTAGATATGAATAAAACTTTTACTTGGTGGTTATCAGTTCTTTAACAAACATACATCTACAAAGAAATTAAAAGCGCACATGAAATACCTTACAATGCGACATGATACCGCCAACGCTTCCTTATTCAGTGTACTTGAAAGACATAATAAGATTTAACATGCGTTCACGAATATGACTGAAGTACTTTAAAAATTGATAAGGCAGTAGTGGAGGTTAACAAAGCAAAACATGCCTTTAGTGAGGTATTCAAACAAAAGTAATCTCATCTCACAATTAAATTTCCAGCAATGATAGATGGAAATTATTGGCAATGTAATGTGACTAATTCACCTTATACACGATTTCTCGCATACCGGCTGATTAAACATATATAATATTGAGAAGCGAATAGTGGCTAAATCTACTCACATCTCATGTTACCACCCCATGGTTGACTGCAATTCAAACATTAGTGAAAATACATATTTGGTTTCTTCAAAAACGTTCTGGCACTTATGTGCATTATATAAAAAGAAAATAACAGCAGCAGCAACAGCAACAGCAGCAGTATCATTGCGATTAAAGAGATGGGGAAAGAAGCCCCGCTTGGAATACGAGAAGATTTTCTTTATATCTTACAATATTAACACAAGGCTGTGGAAATGGCAAGAAAAGACATTCAAGCAAACGACGGGTAAAAATTATGGTGCACACAAAACAAAGTAATGAGCCAATATCGAATTTCTCTACACGAATGCGACTTAATCACGAGAAGTTATTTTCTTTGTAATTTTTTGTTCAGCTCTCCCCTTGTAGTGGTCGGGAAGCTTGTGCGTCTCAGTGACCCCTAGAGCTATGCCAGCGGGAGATTTATCTCCTGGTAGGGCCCCCCATGCTGGACAGGTCGAAGGGTAGAGGCCAGACAAAGAGCAATCCACTGGTCCTCCAGGTTGGGGGTTGAGCACAGGGCTAACAACTCTGTCTTGTAAAAAAGAACACGTTACGGAAACAGCAACAGAAGGAATCAACACTACTAGGCGTAATGGACTTCCAGGGCTATCGGCAGATGCTAGGATGAATGCCATTGGTGAAAGCCGAAAGGAAGCCAATGGCAGGAAGGTGGAAGTTCTGAATGCCAAAACTAGAACTAGAATAGGCTTCTGGAATGTTAGGACAATGTATGATACAGGGAAATTAGCACAAGTAACATCAGAGATGAGAAGATATAAGTTAGATATATTAGGAGTAAGTGAGAGCAGATGGACAGGATCAGGGAGGCTTTCAACATCCACAGGAGAAACGGTGCTGTACTCTGGAAGGGATGACCAGCAACATAGAGAAGGAGTGGCCATCATTTTGAAGAAAGGAGTGGAGAAGAGTTTAATAGAGTGGCAACCTATCAGCAATAGGCTTATGAAGATACGATTGAGGGGGAAACAAATCAACACATCTATTATCCAGTGCTATGCTCCAACAAACGACAGCGAAGAATGCTTGAAGGATGAATTCTATGAACAACTTCAATCTGTTTTAGAAGCTACACCGGAACATGACTTGAAACTAGTGATGGGAGACCTAAATGCCAAAGTAGGAAACAACAACTCCGAACATGACAGGGCAATGGGTAGAGAAGGCTGCGGGAGAATGAACGAGAATGGGGAGAGGTTGGCAGAATTTTGCTCCATGCATGACTTGGTCATTGGCGGAACCTTGTTCCAACACAGGGAGATCCACAAGTTAACATGGCACTCTCCAAATGGAAGGGATCGAAATCAAATCGACCATCTAATGATAAATGGCACCTGGAGACGTTCTTTGCTTGATGTCAAAGTTAAACGTGGAGCTGACGTTGGTAGCGACCACCATTTGGTTACAGCTCTCCTGAGAGTAAAGCTCAGAAAAGAAGGTCCCAAGAAGACAGCCAAAAAACAGTTTGATGTTGGAAAGTTGCGAGACAGCAAAGTCAAAGGTTCATTTGTACTGCAACTAAAAAACAGATTCCAAGCACTACCAGATATGTTGGACCAGACAGAATCAGAGGATATCAACATCATGTGGGAGCAGACCAAAGCAGTCTATGTGAAGACAAGTGAATCTTGCCTTGGTTACAAACACAACAAGAAGAAGGAGTGGATAAGTGAAGACACTTGGCAAGCAATTGAAAATAGAAGGGCTCTGAAGAAGAAAATAAATGACACCAAGTCTGAAAGATTGAAGGAAAGATACAAGAAGCAATACCAAGAAACAAACAAAACAGTGCAGAGAAAAACCAGAGCTGACAAGCGAGCATACCTAGATGATCTAGCAAACCAGGCAGAAGAAGCAGCTAGAAAAGGAGAACAAGGGAAAGTGTACAAGATCACCAAAGTAGTGAGTGGAAAACACAGACGAGCAACTGAGATGCCAATAGAAGACAAAAATGGTCAGCTGTTAACAACCGAGGCACAACAGGAAGCTCGTTGGGCTGAGCACTTCAAGGAAGTGCTAAACAGACCCTCACCCACAACAGAACCAGATGTAGCACCTGCAAGAGATGACTTGGAAATAAGCATAGATCCACCAACAAGGGAGGAAATTGTCTCAGCCATTAAGACCCTAAAAAGTGGAAAAGCCCCTGGCCAAGACAATCTGAATGCCGATCTTTTCAAGACAGAACCTGACATGGCCTCCAAACTACTTCAACCACTTTTCACTGCTATTTGGCAGAAGAAAGAGATACCTGATGACTGGATGGAAGGCATTATCATAAAGATACCAAAGAAGGGCAATTTGAGAAATTGTAATAACTGGCGCGGAATTACACTTCTATCAGTACCTAGTAAAATTATGGCAAAAATTATTGTGCAACGTTTAACAGAGGCAGTCGATGAAAAGCTGCGGAAGGAACAGGCAGGATTCCGCAAAGGGAGATCGTGCATAGACCAAATATTTGCACTACGTAACATCATTGAACAGTGCACGGAGTGGCAGAGACAGATATACATCAACTTTGTTGACTTTGAAAAGGCCTTTGATAGTATACACCGGGACGGCCTGTGGAAAATCTTGAGGATGTATGGAATCCCACAGCACATAGTGGAACTCATCAAGGTGATCTACACCAACTTCAAATGCAGGGTGGGGAATAGCGACCTGGCATTCCAAGTAAAGACTGGAGTCAGACAAGGATGTGTGATGTCAGCATTGCTCTTCAACGTCGTTATTGATTGGGTAATGCGCCGTACAACAGAAGACAAAACAAGAGGCATACGATGGACTCTCTTCTCAGCACTAGAAGACCTTGACTTTGCTGATGATCTGGCCCTAGTCTCACACACTCACCAACATATGCAAGAGAAAACAACACGGCTGAGCTACTTTGCACAACAAGTCGGCTTGAAAATAAACCAGAAGAAATCTGAAGTGATGGTCTTAAATGTCTCGGACCCACTACCAATCCATGTAAACGGTGATGCCCTACCAGAAACAGATGAGTTCATTTATCTAGGCAGTACTGTAAAACAAGACGGAGGCGCACACAGTGATATCAAAAACAGAATCAACAAAGCTAGGAACGCCTTCAGAGGTTTAAATAATATTTGGAAGTCACAACAGTACAGAATCAAGACAAAACTCAAGTTGTACCAGAGCTGCGTTCTCTCCACCCTCCTCTATGGTGCAGAATGCTGGAGAATAACAGCCAATGATATTCATCAGCTGTCGGTATTTCACACCAAAAGCTTGAGGAAGATTTGCCGGATTTTTTGGCCAAACAAAATATCAAATGAAGAGCTGTTGATAAGATGTCAGCTAGACAGTATGGAAGAAATAATAACAAAGCGGCGCTGGAATTGGATTGGACATGTCCTGAGAAAAGAACAAGAAAGCATCCCAAGAGTTGCCCTTCACTGGACACCTGAAGGAAGAAGGAGAAGAGGGCGACCCAAGACCACCTGGCGTCGCACAGTTGAGGAAGAGATGAAATCCCTAAACCTGACATGGGGAGGTGTCCAGAAGCTAGCCCAGAACAGACCAGAGTGGAGGACCTTCGTTGCTGCCCTACATGCCAGGAGGCATAATGGGCAGTAAGTAAGTAAGTAAGTAAGCTCTCCCTCTCTATTTGTCTGTGTGTCTGTCACACACACATAAACACAAGATGAATATAGCTATGGGTATTTTTGGGTGATTTTATTTTACATGGAACTGTAAGAGATGTTTTACGGAGTACTTGATTGATTGCGATTAACCTTTGCCTCTATGTAGGCAAACCAAAGAGATTTTGGGGCCTACAAAAGAAGTCACATGTTAGGATTTCTTTGGAGTAGATGGTTAGACGGCATTAGACTATAATATACATATAAACAAGAAAATAATTGCCATTGTCCCTTGACTTGTTATAATGTAATGTTTAAAGCTGGTAGCCCTCAATTTCGACTGAATCCCGACAGATTACGTATACGTCTCTTGACATAAAGTCACAATAGTGACGAAACGCCGAGTTAAATAAACAAGCCGATTATTAACTACACTTGTGCGCAATAAGCTTTATTTTGTATATTTCGCGCAAGTCACTTTATTCCCATGTTACATTTCGTATCTTAAAGAATGACTGCTCAAATCGGTAAACATGTGTGAAGAACAAAGAAACGCTTTATCTTTGCATTTGCTAATAGTGTTATTGTCATAACGTTTATCCTGCTTGAATCAACATTTTGTGCAAAAAACTGTGCTTCTGCATCAATCAGGTATTTAGTAACAAAAATAAAGTTGATGTGGTTCGCTATAGGAGTCGACATAAATGCTATATTGTAGAGGCTGTTTCCTCGTATAATCTGTTGTAGTCAGCCGTCTTTATTCCGCCATGCGTCGAGTGGTAGCCTCGCTTCCAGGCCATCTGCCTGTACTATTTTTTTTTTTATTTATTTTTTTTTTTTGCTTCACGGAATATCGACGCCCTCTAACGATTAAAGAAGTATCATCATTGAGCTAGATGGTCGTGCAGACGTTCGGCAAAGACGACATCGAAGGGCATCGAAGGGCCCATTTTATAGAAGGGACTACAGTTTGCAAAGTGTCTGGAGACCAGACTAGTGGAGTGACTGATTTATATAGAGAATGACTTGTGTGGAGAGCGCTGCGTCTTCTAACCATTATGCAAGCACTGCACTGTTGTAGCAAACGACCGTGCACTTCCGGAAGCGGTCAACGCCTTTGCACGACCGCTAAATCGATTTTTTCCCGAATTACCACAGTAACTGTATCTTTCACACGTCTGTTCACACAAACTTCAGCGAGTGAGAGAAGAAGAAGAAGTAGAAAAAAGAGACTTTATTTGTCGCCCCCGTTCCCCCTCTCCCTCATTTATTGTCGCCCACTTGTCTCAAAACGATGAGTTTGCATTTTAAACTTGCATGGGATTTGACTCTTTGCTGACCCATCCTTTGCAATGAATAGATTATATTTCAATATAAATGAATCAAATGGCTAAAAACTTGTTTTGACTGCAGAATCCGAAAGACGGAGAAGGTTGCGAGGAATGATATTAGAAGAAGCGATGATAATGATGACTATTAAGTGCATTCGCACCGAGCATTTGAAAGAGGATAATTTCTTTTTCCAACGCATTTGACCGGAATTAGGAGTGTTTGTGATTCAGAGTTAACGTTATTTTTGGAGCAGTTTCTCAAAGCATGGCAATTAAATGAGAGCAGCTGCTTTCTATTTTAATAAAACTACCACAAACTTCTTGAAGCAAATATATGTAAATATATATGATTCATATATATATATATATATATATATATATATAATATGTTATATACATAATATATTAATATGTATATATGTATGTATATATATCTATATATCTATGTCTATATATATCTATATATGTATATATATATATATTATATATATATATATATATATATATATATATATATATATATATTGTTATATATATCTTGTGGATGGCGAAGTGATAGTGTTGAGTGTGTGTGTGTGTGTGTATGTGTATGTGTGTGGAGTGTGGGGGCTATATAGAGGTTATAAACGGAGCAACGAAATTATGTTTATTTTTCTACCATAATACATGCTCCAGATTCTTACAGATAGCCCCTTTGAGGATGGAGAAGGGGTAGGATTGTGACCCCCTACCACGGGCTTTTGGAAGGGAAGCCATCAAAATTGCCCCCTTATCAGTAGTTTTTGGAAGATATATAGCAAACTACCCCCTAGATGAAGGAAGAGTGCCAAGGCGAGGAGTGTATAGACAAGAACATGTTTATAGGAACTTTCTCATACCGAATACATGAATATATCAGAGAAGATGTACTTCCCTGCAAAAAGAGGACCAGCGCCCGGCATGCTTTGCAGCAAAACATGCTCGGTAAAGCACATTCGGTAGAATCGGACCAAGCATCAAGAAGCCGCAGTACCCCTATTTTGTTTGTTTGGTGTGTTTTTTTTTTCCGGGGGTTTGAACCTAACCTTTTCGGGACCCTATTTCGGGATTGGAGCGGAAAGATTTTTAAACTATACCCCCAATTAAAGATATTTAGGAAAAATTTTAAAAGACCCTGTATTTCAACGATTTTTTTTTCTGGAATTGAGCCCCTAAAATGAACTCCTTTTCTCGAAAAATCAGGCACGCGCATTCGGTACAGGTGACCACCCGAGGGGGAGTGGGGCGGAGGATGTTTATGGTCGAGGGAACGATATTTCAGAGCCGGGAAATCTAGTGCCTAACAAACGCGTGGGATGATCTTGAAGGCGATGAGTAAATATCAATTCGTCAAGCCGACACGTGCACCATGACTTGTGCACGTCGTATACAGTCTTGTCGCTACAGCGTGGATTCTACGCGCCAACTGTTGATATCAGGCCAGACTTTCTCCTTTGCCACTCTCTTGCAAAAACACGGCTTGGTCTGATCGCCAAGTGTGCACTTTTACGGACTTGCTCGCACGATTAATGTGCCAATAAAGAGCGCGAAAGGTAGATAAGATGCCTAATTCAAAAAACGTCCCCCGGGACAGATTCTGCACACAGTCGAAATGATCCGGCATTATCAGGTAATGTGTTGACTGTGTAGAAGCGGCAGCTGTAAAATTACAGCCCTGCCTCCTCAGGTGCTTGTGTAGGCGTGGTAAATGGATACTTTTACGATCCTCGAGAGTTCTCTAGGGGATAAGATTATTAAAGGGAGAATACGTAATTCATAAATCGCGTGACTGTAAAATCTATATGGGCTGAATCCTGCGTGATGATAACAAAAATCTCAAAAGGCTAATAATTAATCCTCTTCGTTCACAGACCACTCTAAGTTTTTTGTAGAGTTAAGAATTTAAGACGTCTTCCTGTCCATGTATATCTTAAAACGGCTGGACATGTTATAGGGTAACACAAGTCAGGCCCCTCCCTAGCCTGTGCTTTGAGGGGAAGATCTGGCGTATCCCTCCAACAGTCATGGACTCCGTTGTGATTTTTTCATTATGATTCTGTTTTTATTCTCTCTCTCTTTTTTAAAGAGTCAAAACCGTGTGTGTTTGTGTGTGTGTGTGTGGGGGGGGGGGGTGGTGATGCATCCCCACCCCACTGTTCAGCATTCCCTGCATATGCGCCACGAGGGCTTGATATGTTGTTCTATCATTATGCAGAGTGCATTTTGTTTAACACACTCTTCAGAAACAAAAGAATGACGATGTGGGAGCCGTGGGGGCTAGCTACATTCGTGGTCACAGATATTATGTTGATCAAGAAGCGCCGACAGCACACTGTATCATGCTCAAGTTAAAAGCAACATTAAAGAAACCAAAAATAGTGTGTTTGTGTGTGTGTGTGTGTGTGTGTGTGTGTGTGTGTGTGTTTGTGTGTATGAGCTGGTGTGCATCATTCTCTCCGTACACCAGACTGTAATGTGCAATGAGCATACGTGCACGCCACTGGAAATCTCTCGCTCTCTCTTCTCTCTTACTCTCTTAGAGGGCAGATGTAATAAATTTTGTTACATTCGGCATATTCATTACTGACGCAGCCCCTTGTGATGTATCTGTAATTTCCTAAAACATCCTTGAAAATGTCAAACATCAGAAAGTTTCTTGGGTCGAGGCGAGGAGGGTGACGCGACATAAAGCCAAGACGAGGTGTTCACTTAGGTTTAAGTTTAGCTCATCACTCCAAGCGATTTCAGATTTAGATTAAAACTGTCGTCGTAGACTTTTCTACCTGAATGCAACAGTTTTACGCAGACATACGAAGAAGCATATATATATATATATATATATATATATATATATATATACACACACACACAATGATACGTCTTTATGCATTATTCACTACCCTTTTATGGGTAGGCCTACATGAAAGTGGGAATATTATTATCATGTATGTTTTTGAAACGAGTGACTAAGGTGACTTGCAATTTTGCTTGGTTTATATATAACATATTTCAATGCACTCACTTACTCTGACATTCATGCAAGATACAAAGACAAAAAACAACGACAACCATCTATCCATCCATCCGCCCCCACACACATACATGAATAGATACGTTTGAGACACAGAGATATGCACGCACAGAGGTTCCCACACATGTATAATGTTACAATTACAGACGCACATGCGAAAAAAAAAAAGAAAATGAAAATTATCGTCACATTCGTCGTCGGAGAACGCAATAATGTATGTGTAAAGAATGTCTTTGAAGCAGGGGAAGATTGAAGTTCTATGGTTTTTATTTCAAGCGATTTAAAATGACGAAGTGATGCAGGAAAAAGCGGGAAGAAATGGTGAAGGAGAAAGAGAGATAGATTTTTTTTTCCAGGCGAGAAAACAAATAGTGAATTTGCACACTTGCTACACAATCTTTTTCGAAACATCGAACGTTCGTCTCTCATAGTAACAATTTCTCGTGTTCCGATCAAATATGATCAAAATGGCAGAGTGCAATCAAGTTAGCACAAGAGACTCCTCCTCAAATTACTTCAGCGACATATTCCTTTCAGTCATGTCCATCAAATGATATCAAAGATGTTAAACTGAGGAATCGGTGGAATATGTTTCGCATTATTGACGGTTACGTGACTGTTTTTTGCCAACTGCATTCAGCTTCATTGGAGGCTTGATTATTCAAGAATCTGATGACGTGGTAATGCAATAGAAATCAAACATCACGAAAGTGATTTGTGGAAACGTTTCCGGGTGAGCATTTTCTTCTCCTTTTTTTCCCCCCTCCATTTTCCGAGCGACGTTAGTGACAAATGCAGTGAATAGTGCCACCCGTGACCAGGAGTATTCTGTGGTGTTTTTCTTTAGAATGCATGGCTGATATCTTGTCGGCAATCATTACCCCATATTTAAAAAAAGAAAGAAAGATGAATGACAATTTGATGATAATTTTTATCGTATGATTGTCTGCCTGGTAGGTTGTTATACGTCAGAAGTTTTCCTCTTCCAAGTGTTGCGTTTTTTACTTCTCTAATTCCATGCTATGAGGAGATCATCACATCCCCCAAACCACAAACACTTCTGTTAGATCCTTGCAACGGAGCGATGATGAGGAAAATGAAGAGTTAAATAGTTCTAAGTTTGTCTCAAATTTGTCATGTTTGCCCACTCCAATCCTGTTTTATTGAAATGTTTTAAAAAGGACTATGAAGCTTGCGGGTTTTTTTTTTTTTTTTTTGGCAGTATGTCAACCCTGAGCTTGCTCCTTTTTCTTCTCCCCAAAATGCCATTACTTCTTCTTTTAGATACCAAGCTGCTCAAAGCTACGATGATGATTTAGAGTGGGCAGATTTTAGGAGAAATTTGATCCTTCTATTGGTATTGGCCTTATCTTGGTTTACCGCATGCTTGATATGTGACAAAAATGATAAAAACGAAGAACCATCTCTCGGGAGCTCCTACCACCATCCTTTAGAATCGTTTCATCTTTCTATGTTGTCTCCCAGAATAGGCTGTTCTCCATCATCCTAATAGCTGGTTTATACACCCACGGGGTGGATGCGGACGGATTTGGTGCTGAAACCTGATCTTTCACTATAAACTCTCGATGTTTTTTTGTTGGCGACTGCAGGAGTACATCTTCAAGGCGCGCTACTATCACGGAGACCTGGCGGCGCGGAACGTGCTGGTAGGTGAGGGGCTGGAGGTAAAGATATCGGACTTTGGCTTGGCAGACGACATTTATCAGAGCGGATACAAGCGACTGGCGCCAGACAAGAAGCGACCCGTGAAGTGGGTTAGCCTGGAGACGAACACCATTGGCCAATGCACCATTCAGAGTGATGTGTGAGTTCACCTCATCTCTTTATAATCTGGAAAAAAACATAAATGCACAAAATCCATGGGAAATCCCCCGCTTGTAGAGATCTCTTTGAAGCTTTCCAATTTTTCAAATCTGTCATGGAAAAATCGTCAAGACTGAAACTGCTAAAACTGCGTCATAGGTCAGTGAGAATCATTCTTAGCCATCTAGGGGATGCGAAATCTCCCTTACCAAATATTTGCACACTTTAGTTGGTACTTATATCAAATCAATTACAGGCGCCAGTAATAGATGATCAGCCTACATTTCACTCATTATTTTCTTAAATTTGAAGGGGGTTTGCGCATCACTAAAATCTTCCCCATCTTAGTTGTTACATTCTGTGAGTGATGATGAATCGCACCTCTCTTGGTAGAATCTTGAGGAACGAGGCCAACGCCTTATCACGTGATTTTATTTCACCAATGTGCGCGGTTCCCGCTCTTTTCTTCCTGCAGCTGGTCGTTTGGGATCGTATTGTATGAAATCTACACACTGGGCGGCATTCCTTACTCGGGCATGGACGGGCGAGAGGTGGTACACAGGACACAGGAGGGGTATCGGATGGAAAAACCCGATCATTGCCCAGACCAGATGTAAGTTTCCCCACTTTTTTCTTTCATCGCGGCCAGATGATATGACAGAACAACAAAAGTAGCACACATTCTTTCGAATTCCCCGAAACAATGTTCGCTGTGACATTCCGCAAATCCAATGCTGCCATTTCTACCTCTACTCCATGTTTCGCGCTCTTTCAGGCGCTGTGTATAATGACCGGTGGTATTTTCCAGGTTGTCCTCACCAGCAAAATTTGATTTCCTGTCAGCGTTGCCAGATGATATTTCAGTCACCAAACTGCTGAAATTTATTCATTTTTTTATTAAACCGTTGGTGTTCAAATTTCAGTCTTGTCTTCAAATCAATACTTGGTGATTTTTGGTTGTTTCGCAACCAGCATGATATCATCAAAATAGACGAGAAAAAAGTAGGCCTCTCTCTTTCCCCATTGCAATGAATTATAATTTACTGCAGTTATAGCATGTGCTTATCTCGCCTTAGTATAGACATACTGCCCACACACACACGCACACACACACACATGCACACGCACACGTACATATAGTACATAATGTGCATTGCACGTTATAGTGTGTGTGTGACTGTGTGTTCAGCTATAGTGTACTACAGTATGGTGGGTGATATTTTTGATTTGTTTATGTTATCACAAAGAAATTGATTAAAAAGGGAAAAAAATAAAGTCATCAAGATATGATTATAAGATCATGATAAAAAACCTGAATTGCGGCTTTGCAAAGCTATCTTTTGTTGTATCTAACAAATATTTGTTCTATCAAAGTTGTATCTTTTAGTAATGTCAGCTGATTAAAGATATAAGACGTAATAACATCTGCTGTTCAGTCCCTGGCACAGCAAGTACCTATGCAGGACAGCAGACATGAGCTTGACAGAGTGCGGGTACAACGTTGGTGGGGAGGGGGGGGGGGGGGGGGGTCCACTGGAATGTTGGCCCCCATAGCATCGATAATATGGTTAAAATGCTTGGAGATCTCAAGTTTCAGGCGTCCCTAGCTATTATCAGCCTGTCCCCATGGATACGCACATTTCGTTTGCTTGTTTTTTCAGCTTGTTTTGACTTCTTCTCTAGACTTCTTCTTCTTCGACATCTTGAAACCTGTATTGTCAATGGCAGAAGATCCGGGATAACCTCAAAAGAAATCGACCCATTGTGATATGATAATGATCATTACCATGATTATTGCCTGTTACTAAAGTGACATCTTTTTACTGACACGGTTTTTTGTTAAGTATCATTATACCTTATTAATGAGTATGAAGAAAATGTTAAGATATTATATAATATTATATGAATACACTGTATATGCAACATCCACAAGACATATGACTACTCAGAGATAACTATGCCCAACGAAGCGACCGTTAGTTGTATGTTGTATGACTTCAATGTTTTATTGCAAGGAAAGATGAAAGATGAATACGCCTAATTGCTCCCTCAATGGATTTCCACAGCTACGAAGTCATGCGAGCTTGTTGGCATGCCAACCCAGCAGAACGACCTACGTTCACCACCATCTTCAAGCGGCTCGACGAAATGCTCGCTATCGACTCCGATTACCTAACGGCGGAGGATGACCTCTGCAAAGCCGCTCGTTCAACAGCGCCATCTTACGGCGAGCTGGTTCGACGCTCGTCAGCAGAAGATGTGAACCCAGCGGACGCCAGTAATGAGAAGGAGGCGGATGGGCAGAGCGAAGAGGTGGATATCGTCATGGCAACTGCATCCATGGAGACATGCATGGGCCATGGCATCCACGGACCCCCGCTCGCGGAAGAGGAATGCTCATTTGAGATAAAGCGGGACGACGAAATCCTGTTAGATCCGGCCAGACTGAGTTATAGCGTCAATTTTAGAGCTTAAAAAGGACATACTTTTACTTTGACACGCTCCGGCGACATTAATCTTAAGCGGTGCAAGAGAGGGAGAGAGAAGGAGAGTAAGAGGGAGAAAATCCTCAGAGATACGTGTAACACTCTCTTTTATCTTGAGTAGATTTTGCAGGAAACTGGATCCGGTTTTTTTTTCAATTTCCTTTTTTTTTTCCACGTAGATCTTGTAACATAATGTATCATCTCCCTATCTCCATTGTGACCAGCAAAATGGAATGCAGAATATACCTTTTTGTCAAACGTACTTACGGGTTGACAAGGAGGGCTGACTTACAACGTGTTGTTTTTATTTGATAAAAAACAATCACTTTTTCGCTTATCTAGCGACAAGTGTGCACGAATGTATGCATGAATGTCTTTTAATAACAATCGATGTATTTCACCATAATTCATTTCACCTTTCAAGGATATAGAGTAGCTTTACACTGACAGATACACGACGGAGCTAACGTAAACATCAACTGATTTTTCTCATCTCTTTAAATCTTTAGAACAGCCATCAAAACAGACATGTAGACGAATAGAGAAAAGACGGTTTTGTGAAAAGAGAACCTCAAACAATTTGACAATAGGCTTGTACTAAAATGGTATAAAGCCAGGAGTCTCGGCGTAGCATTCATCATCAGTACGACTGTCAACTTAATTAGCCGTTCAGTCGCGTTGTCCATGACGTTTTTCCTATGCCATCATCATTATCAGTATGCCATCATCATATTCTGGGCCATCACCATTATCATTAATAGTATTATTAAAGTAGAGATTCATAGAATCCTGCTCTACTGGAAAGAAGAGTGTCCCACAGTGTGTTCACATAGTCGACTGTGAAAAAAAACTGTGAAATTTAACAGTGTGAAGATGAGACCACACTGTGGTGTGGTTTTCACAGAGCGTTCACATAGTAATGCTTTGTTTCACACTGTGAATTGATGAATAACACTGTGTTCACCCTGTTAAAACGCTCGAATTTAACAGTGTTTAACAGTGTGAAGAAATGTCACACTGTGTTCACACTGTGACTCTCACACTGTGGGACACTATGTTCTTTCCAGTAGGGGGAGCAGCCTTAAAACGGGTTAATATGGGAATATTAAAGGGACTGTACAATACTGGTTGAGGTAGGGATTCATGTTTTGAACATTCCTAAGTGAGATAATGAAAAGCCTCTTATGAAATATGAAAGAGCATGTAATTTTGATAAGGATTCAACGTTTATCTGATGAAAATTTGTTTTCAAATGGCTGAGATATCCAAAAAGCTATTAATTCATGTAAGGAGAGAAAAGAGAGTCAGGCTACTTCATAATCGCTATCAAAAAGTCGGTCCCAGTACTTGTCTAAGATGCCCTGCTGAACAGTCCGCAAGATGTCTCATTTCAGTGAATTCTTCCGTCACCATCATCATTTCATGTCCGTCACCATCATCATATTCATCATCTTCAGCTTTCTCACAGCCAACTCTATCATCGATTTTACCTCGAACATTCCCCCAGTCTTTACTGTCGCCATTACCATCACCATCATTATCATTATCATTGTTATCATCAATGCTATGAATGTACCGCGTCTTTGCTCCTGCCCGCTCCTGTTGCCGTAACCTCTGTCTCGAGAGCACTATTGGATGCAAATATTTTGCCGCAGCCTGTTTTTTTTTTCTCTTCGTCGCCCGAAAATGGAATGACCGCTGTCCGAAGCATTCCTTATCGTTATCGCGTGTATCTTTAATCTCTTCATTTCGCTCTTCACTTTCTGGTTCTGCTTTTTTCCTCGGAATTCTTATCCCAAAACCACATCTTGCAGCGTTATAGCCAAGGCGAGCGCATATCTGTCCATATCTGCATCCCTCATGTTGTTCTTATATTCAAGGCAAGAGACCACAATACATGCTGTATTTCCGTCATTCAAAATTCCGATGTGCCTATGCTCTGTGATGTGTGTACGTTGGTTTCAATAAATTTTCGACGCCCAGAACACACTACTAGTAGTGCTTGCTGCAAGCCTGAGTCCAGCGGTTTGACGAATTTACAGTCAAGCTATCAAAGGGAGCATCTTGGTGTGACAAACTTGCTTAGTTGTTGATGTATCACTTTTTATCTTCTGAGGCCCACTGATAGAGAGCACAGAGTTTTACGGGATCTCTTGTCGTAGACCAGTGATTACAGTAATTATCAGGGCTTATTGTCCTCATAGCCTGGAAAAAATGTTTTCTGTCATAAATGTGGATTCTTATTTCATGGTCATGATGTGTGGTCAGGTGAAATTAACAAATTTGTTAAAAAAAACAGGAAATGAAGATGCCACTTGAATGTTGATGAACTTAAGCACGAATTCCTTTATCAATATCAAATGTGTCAATAGTTTGTGACTTAATGGAGGATTTACAAGACTGCATTAGTCATCGGTTACATGTTGACTCTTGGAGATGTTTAGAGGGCTTTCAATGGCAGGCAACTACCACTACTCTTTAATCACATTTGTGTATGTTATTTTGTTCAAATTCGAATTTACAAAAAGAGGTGTACGTCCTAAAGGCAAAGTTCAAGTTCAAAGTTCAAATTTATTTTCATTTCCATCAAATAAACAGATAAAATTATATACAGTGTATAAGCAGGAGAACTCAGAGAATAAAATATGCAGTGATAACACAGAGTAGATTGAAGATACCCGCAACCAAACTTTTTGAGAGAAAAAAAAAAACAATATTGAAGAATCGTCGATGACGACTCAGATGAAAGACATGGGAAAGAAAAGTGAACTTCAGGGAATTCTCATCGCCCTAATGTCACCCATTTGAATGAATCAGTGTCTCGTTTTCAAATCTTGGGAGCAGTCTGCGTCATTTCCCCGAGTTTATTTTTCCAATCTAACTAACTAGGCAGCTGCAAAACGCAAGAAATATCCTAGTCATACGATCTTAACCCTTTTACTGCATGCTATTTACGAACACGCTGCTTAAACCTGTCACTTTCACTTAAACCGATGGTTACGAATGAGTTTAGGCCAGCATATTATGCTTCTCATGAAATTACACGGGTCGTGTTACAAGGAATGAGCAATTGACACAAAGACACGTAAAGGAAAACAAAAACCGGAAGGAATGACAAAAACAAGGTTTGTTGTTGTTGTTGTTGTTTTTGTTGTTGTTGTTGTTTTAAAAAAAACTTTATAATATATATGGCAGTGTTAATGTAAGCATATCGTGACGAAAACTAAATGAACGATGCTGCAATAAGGATTAATGAAGTCAATGTTAAAATGACCATTACTGTCTTTCTTCCATGGTTTTACATACCACATGGTAACAAAGAAAGAAGAGTCTGTACCATATATCTCCCATTATAAGCTGAAGAGTTTAATCGCAAAAACGGGTTAAGAGCCATTTCGAAATATATCAAGGTAAGTCCATCATCAGCCATAATACAAAGTAAAACCTTTCAAATGAAATCTCACTAGTTACATAACAAAGAATATTCTTGAAGTTATGAAAAATATCGCATATTTTCTGACAATTTTCTTTGCTTTTCAGCAGCTTTAATCGCAAATATTATCTCAAATTGAAAAGAATGGAGTTAAAACGTTTTGTAATCAAACTCTACAATTATACATTATTGGCTACAATGTATAATAGAAAGAACTAATGACGGAGCCAATGATGACAATGGAAATATACTTACAAGATGGGTAGATCTGGAAAATATGTTTCGTGTTCTAGTCTCGTGTGCTCTCTAATGACATAATGGATATTAATGCGAGTTCCATTTATTTGCGACAGGTCATAGCACTATTCATTTTCTGTTTTTTGAACATTAATTGTGTGTCATCCGCAAAATCGTGACTGTGTTATGCATTTGTTAATAAACTTGTGTTATCAACAAAAAGATATTTATTCATCTACTGTGCAGTGGGAGACATGGGTACATGTATACATACATACATGCATATCTATCTATCTATCTATCTATCTATCTATCTATCTATCTATCTATCTATATCTATATATATATATATATATATATATATATATATATATATATATATATATATATCTTTGTTGAATTCATCCAAATACGACCACCAACACGAAGTGACATTAGGTCGCAGGAGGAAATGACAGAGTCAAAACCCTTCAGTACTAATGATGATATTGTTAATGATAGCAGTGACTGCAACGACTATAACAATAACGATGATATGGCAAATAAAAGACCTGTTTTGTAGCCTGTTTCCAAGATGATTTGATATTACATCAAAGCTGTTAGCAGTAATGGATATTTCTCAATAAGTGTTTTAAACAACGGGGCTGACAGCACTGCTTGTGACAGATATTCCATATCCGATGGCGGCACAGTAATCGCTCTTACTTAGCTCATCTGCAACTCAAATAGATTTTCCAAATTGTTCCACCAAGTTCTCAAATAATGATGCATCTATTTTGGTGGAAAATATCGCATTCATTGCGTGCCGCTGGTTAAGCTACGCGGCGCTTTCACCGTCTCGACGTGTACAACAGTGGCATATGTGATTTAAATGTTTTATTTACCTCTTTACGCATTTCACCCTAAACTCCACCATGGATTGTTAAATGTCAATTCAATCAATAGATACGCCTCTTCTCCATTCGCCCGCCGTTAGCTGCCGCGCAGTCACGAAAACAATCAACCCTTTTCTCAATGCCCTGAGTCGGTCGTTGACATTCTTTTAAAAACTGCTCCTGTATCGGTGCTTGTATTATTAACCTTTTTTTCTTCTTTTGACGTTCACGATAGTGCAAAAGCATCATAGCTGGATATGTGTTTTCAGTTGTACCTTGCAATGTAAACTTAATTAAGCCGGTTTTTGTAAATCCTCCCGATGTTAAAGTCAAGCTAATAACTTAAGAGCACCAACGCGGAATCGGCTGGCACGCAATACCACATGTTCATTATTTCAAATGAACGAGGTTTACAACTACTATCTGTTCAGGAAGGTTAAATGAGGACAAATATCATCCGAATGAAGTGCGTAATTATGTTATATTGCCATAGACTGATTAAGTAAATGAAAGTGAAATTAAAGTGAGGAGGTTATGATTATTGTGGCCGTGTGAACCGTTTCCATTGGCTTTGCTCCACACCTTGTTGATGATCAAGTCCCACTGGATAAAATCAGCCCGCAAACTGGATGTAATCTTTAAGCCTCGACCGCGCAGGCCAAGTACAATAACACAGGTTATGCGTAACGTAATATGGATAAATCAGTAAATACGAGTTACTATGTCAACGCCTTCATCACATTAGCGAACATGTGTAACCTTTTCAACTCTCTTCTCTCCTTTGCAAATTGAATGTATATGAATAAATTCAACAAGACACCGGTTGGGAGTGAGGACACAAATAAATTTTCAAGGGTACCAAGCAGGTAGCATGTCGATCAAATATTTGTCGAAGCACACACACGCTCACGCGCACACACACGCTCACGCACACGCACACGCACACACACACGCAGCACACACACGCACGCACGACGCACGCACACGCTCACAAACACAGAAGAAGTCACATACAAACACACATACATACACAGACACATCAACTCCTCATGTATTTGCAATACAAATGTCGTGTCATTTGAACAGAGAGAAATATATTCGAGATATTGTATGTCCAATAAGCATGATATGTCACTATACCATTTGGTTATCAACAATTCTGTGAATGTATATCGAAATCAATATGACTGACCGCCTCGTTCAGCAAGTTATGTTCCAAATCACATTTTGTTTGTCTTCGTAGCGTGGTCGGAAGGAGGGGGAATATATCGCAAGTAGGAAAGGTGAGAGGAGAAATGTTCGTCTCTTTTTTAAAAATAAGATAATAATTATGTCTATGCGTGTGCGTGCGTTTGTGTGTGTGTGAGAGTTTGAGTGTGTGTGGGTGAGTGTGTGTGTATGTGTGTGCGTTGGTGCAGTTAAGAGTATACAACACTTTGCTGTACATTGAATTTAATATTCAATATTGTAATATTGCACCCGGCTAAGTTCTACGTTTCCATTTTGATCAATTAGATCATTTTTGTTCAATAAACAGCGATTTACAGTAAGCATTGCAAGGATGACAAATATCAGCTACTTTTTTCTTATCCAAGCAATAGGTTATGCAAGGCTTTTCCAGTTAAAGGGATGGTATGTTATTGGTGGAGATAAGGATTTGGCTTTTATTATTTTTTTTTTTGCATGATACCAAGAAACCACTTATGAAATAGTACAGAGTATACCATGAAAGAGGAATTCAAGTTTATTTGATGAAAATCGATTTTGGAATGGCTGAGACATCCAAACCAAAAGTTAAACAAAGCGCTCGTAATATAAGATGGGTCCCACCTTTTATTGGGATCGTTATATGTAGATATCTCAGCCATTTCAAAATCAATTTCTATGTTGAATTCCTCTGGAATTACATGCCCTTTCATATTTCATAGGAGGTTTCTTGTTATCTCATTTAAAAATGTTAGAAACCTGAAGCTAGTTATCAACCAAAACTACACGATCCCTTTAAAGATGATACGTTCAGTTGCTAGGTGATGAAAAGGAACTAAGAAAAACCCTATAAGAATCTCGCTTAATTGTGTATGTCGTTGTTTCTTTGTAACTCCACTTTTAATAAAGACTGCACAAGGAAATACACACACCACTGAAAGAGTATGCTCTAAGCTTTTCTCTATTTGAATAAGTGAAAGATCAACTCAGCTGATGGACAACCCAAAACATTTACTTTGTTATCAAAACGGTAGATTTTAACTCGCTTCGTGTTACTGATACCATCGCCAGTTGAAAACATAAATTATACTAGTATATCAATGTGAAAGCAGGAAGATGTAACTCGTCATAATATTGAAATTAATTGCGCAGCGTCGAACAGTCTTCTCCCTGCCGCGCACACATACATACACACACACACGCACACACACACGCACACACACACACACACACACACACACACACACACACACACACACACACATCTGCTATTACAGCTCTTCCAACTACCGCACTCTTTATTCACACAAAATGTATATTTCGCAATTATAAAGCTTCTCTTCATCATTGTCACTCCCCTTTCTTCCTCCGCTCGCCTATATATGTATTTGTATAACATCATATGCTTTTGTTCTTCTGTGTACACGCCTTGACAGTGGGGACAAAGCACAACCATCTCGTTTACGGCGTGAGTCTATCTGTAATTTCCCGGATGACTTCCATTTTACTGGAAATGTTTCAGACCGTCAGTCGGCTCCCACTCTTTTATTTATTTATTTTTTTTTACAGCATATACAGGTTTTATTATTTAGGTGCCTGAGAATTCAATTTCCGCGTATCCATTATATCATGTTGTTTCTATACACCTTCTTTTCCAGGGTAGTGGAGATCTTTTATTGCTGTCATTCAGCCATAGCGATGATCAGGAAATGAATAATGTTCATGCGTCATGACTAGATTAAATGTTGCCTTGCAAGCGGAGAATTAAAGCATATATGTGTTGAATTCATGACGCGTGTATTGCTGCTCTCGCAAGAAATATGAACCAGGAATATTAGGCCTACAGCTGCAAAAGGCATATTCTATTTCGTAGATAACCAGATAATCAAAAATCAAAATCAAAAACAAAAACAAAAACAAACAAGATGTTTAAACTTTCATCTAAAAAGAAATCTCCGCTTATTGAAGACATTGCCAACAGATTGTTTGTAACTTTACTGTTCCGCATTATTCCTTGAGTTTGTCTAAACATAAAAGAAAAATGATGACAGGAGGATTACGAGATACAAGAAATGTGTCTCCAAAAGATGTCGCAATTTCTTTTGCTCAACTTACAATCAAAACGTAACATGATGAGAAAGGAAACTTATCTGGGTTTTTTTTTATTCATTTTTTCGTTTTGTGATTTTACTGCGAGGAGACAGAATGCTCATCTCACAAAGTATCAGATCGGTGATATCTATACGCTGTGGGAGGGGGACAATCACAGTAAAAAGGAACAAAAAATGCGAGAGAAGCGCTGACTACGTTGAAGCTTAGACAAAGGCATCGAAAGCGAATCGTCAACATCTTTTCCATCTGGTAGTCACATTACTTCCAAACATTGGCTTCCGGGTATCAGGTGCGAAATCTCCCGGAGTACTTACCAGATCACGTTCTGGACTCTAGACAGATATTTGAACTGGGAATCGCCAGTCATACACAGAATTGAGAGTTTGCTCATCTGCGCCCGTAAACACCAATCAGCTTCCTTTGCCTCAATACAAACAGGTGCCGAGTTTCCCTGGGAGGAGGGAGCGAGGGAGGAAGGGAGGGAGGGAAAGAGGAGGAGGAGGAGGAGGCAGGGGTGGAGGATTGTTTACGTTGTAAGATTCAGACACAAGATTTTCATGAGTTGACATGAGTTGGCACCTTGCGCACTGCGATGCATTTCCGTCGCCAGCATCATTACAAAGAAAATCGTCCATAACTCAACGGGAGGTGACCATAGATAAAGGTCACGCTCTCTTTCTCTCTCTCCGTTAATGTCTCGCAGCTAGTACAGGAGGTTGTCCTTGTGTTAGTACTAGATGTCTGTCTGTAATTGCAATGGTGAAAAAATAGAACTCCAGCATTTAATATTCTTCAGCATAAAGCTTTATGCAGACGTCACATTATTATGTGTCGTTCAATCATTTTTTTTCATCGTGTTTTTCTCAATACAGTCTGCACTGGGTGCACATTAAAAATGAACATACACGATCATACTAGTAAAAAGCAATTGGTGCTGTTGATGCTATATTACTGCCAGGGATGTACCACGCAAATTCAAACCTCTATCTTGATACTAGTCAGGATTTTGTAGTCGTTTTTTAGTGTTGTTAGATTGTTGCTGTCTTCAGTATGACTGCTAGTCAGGTGTGTAATCTAATCTCTTTTACACCAATGACTGCTTTGTAATTAAATGAAGGCCACAGACTGCTGCTTTATAATTCATATCTGAAAGAAATTGTGAACTCAAATAGCAATTGATAGAGGGATGGATGCGACGACACTTCAAATCAAAAATCCAAAACCTTAGAAAGTCAAAATAAATCATCTTAAGATTGCCCCTGAACATTGCTGTCTACTTATAGTGTTTTCAGTATAGGCTTATAGTTGTGTCCTTTGCTAAATGATTTTGCTTCATCCGCACTGTGGATTAAAGATATCTATATCTCTATATTTTTTTTTTCTTTTTTTTTTTTGGGGGGGGGGAGGTATTCATGGCATATCAGATATGTATGTTTGTGTTTGAGTGTGTGTGTGTGTGTGTGTGTGTGTGTGTGTGTGTGTGTTTGATACCACAGCGCCCTTATCAGGGGTATAGAGGATGGTATATTGTTTGTTTGGACAGTCGGTTTTCGTATGAATACACTTTGATAAACCATATTATACAAGGCAACTTGAAAAAGGAAAAACACGCGTGCACAAACTTGTACAAACAATATATCATGTTAATTTTCCTTACACAAACAAGCAAAACATACACATAAACAATATAAACAGACAAGGTAACAAGTATTATGATAATAAAAAGTATATTTTTCAGACAAATACTAATATGAAGGATTCATTTAACTAACATGACATAACAATGCTGTAAATACAAAGGAATTAAGAAATTCCACACAGGTTGTTAAACAGTGCATTCCCAAATGAGAAAAAAAAAATATTAAGTCTTGATAGAAGTGGATTCGATAACAAATAATATTACTTAAAATTAATTAAGTTAAAAAAATAGACAGGTAATAATGTGGAAAATATGACGGAATAAAAGAACAGCGAAACAGGTATTTCTATAAAACAGTAAAATCCCCAAATACAAAGAGTGTATTCAGTCGTCAATGAAACATACTCAATATCAATATGTGGTAAATGTAGGGCGGCAATTGAAGTAAAGGCTAGAGGAAAAAATAAAGATGCTGGAGGGAATAAAAACAAAATAAAAGGATGCCATGATGTATTTTTAGCTGTGGGCGATGAAGGAGAGTTAAAATCAGGGGACACGCCGTGACTCTGGTTCAGATTGTTAATTGTGATTTGCTTATTCCTTGCTGACAACACGTTTGAGTGTTTTAGGACGTGCAAGTCGCATCATTGTATAGAGCAGCAAGAGTGTTACAGTGAAACAACCTAACGCCGCAATTTCAGAAACGTGTCTAGATCGTCTAAACACTATGTTCGTGGTTTGAATGTTTCTTTCTGTCATAGCTTCATGACAGCGGAAGCACGGCTTGTACGCAAACAATTATTACAGAGAGGACGTTTCAGTTCGATTTATGTCCGAAAATTGTCACGAGTGGCGATTTTATCCAGAATCGTGCGTGATTCAGTAGACACCGCAGCGCTCAATCCTTACAGGAAAGCGTGTACCTGGCGGACATCAAAGTACAATTTGACGAAGAGAGAGAGAGAGAAAATAAAATGAGCAAAGTGACAGCTTAAAGGGGGAATAAAATAACATGCTTGTTCGGAAGTATCAATGACGTCATCGAATGGTGTGTCCTCCATACGTTTACATCAATACTACACGAAAACATTGCGCTCCCGTGAGCTACAGGAGCACCCCACGCGCCGTATTCCGGAGAGAGGCTCTGACAAAATCCAATTTACGTCAATCATTATTGACATTTCCTTTTGGAAATATATTTATGTAAAAGACGCCCATCGAACGAGTTCGATTCCTTTCATCCTGGCTCGGTGGGCCCCGGGCGTTGAAATGGATAGGAATACCACGGAGTCTTACCGGTCGTCCTGGATGCTATTACGGCCACTTGTGGAGGATAGGGCAGGAAAGCCTCCACTGATTCCATCCGCGGCGCCAGCACCATATCTTGTTTGTCCCTCACACGTTCCACGTTACCCGCGGATCTATGACAATGCTCAACATGTACATGTATTTCACATGCACAGGTTGTTTCTATGGATACAACGCTCTTAAGCACACACACACACACACACACACACACACACACACACACACACATTCTTTTTAAAAAAGCGTAAGAAGCGTTTGTTTCCACTCTTCTCGAGGAGATGTTACAAAACGTAGAGATGAATTATTGACATCCTTTAAATCAGGTGGTGGATTATTTTGATGTGAAGCTCATTCACGCCCACCAATTGATGACGTCAGAGAGTTACGTTGTGCTGAGACTTTGATAGATATAAAAATGATACTAAATATACCAGTCACTGACGGGAGATTTGAATCTCCTATTCTGTAAATCTGGCCTCTCTTTTAGTTTGTAACTATAAATTGGGTTCACCTGGGCTTATACGCCCTGCATTTCCTGTCGAATAATCTGGGTTTAGTGGGATTGAATTTCCGTTCGCACATTGTTCAATGTTTATTCAACTTCAGGCAGATTATTGCACCAGAAAAAAATAATTTATTCATTCATATATCTTTGTAAAAAGCATTTTAGATCTGTCTCTTTTATACTTTTGGGAGCAGTGATTTAAAAAATGTTCATGATATTACATTTGACGCATATGTGTTGTTGAATCACAAAACATCCTTCCATATAAAATTTTTGCTATAAAGCCTAAAATACAAGGAGATTTCAGTATTTTTCTCATTAAATCGTAATTGTAGACGGTTTAGTCTGGAAACATTTTTATCATAACTATTGTTCACATTTTGTGTATTTAACAATACTTAACATCGATTATACGGATTCAAATTTTTACAGTGGTTGTTTCTTTCCCTAACTCATATTATAGAGCTATTTTAAAGCACTAATGCTAGGTTTTTGTGTCTTCTGCAAATGGTAAATTATTCCTTTAATGTCACAATGTTTCTCGTTATTTGGTATGGCTTCTCCTGCAAGTAATCTGCAACCGAAGGTCTTTAGCTTGGAAGGCATATTTATTCCAAATTCACCATAAATAAAATTGCATAAGAAAAGGTAAGAAACGTATAGGATAAATGACATCAACCGAAGATACATAATATGTACATATAAAGGAACATAGTACATCGACATTTCGGGGAAATTATAAGTGTCTGTCATATTTTGTGAATCTCCCGAAACGGCTCTACGATATATCACTCCCCGATGTGCCGCGACCTAATTCTGAGTAATAAATTGTACAAGCCGTGAATTTTCGAAACATCTTTTAGGCCCTGAGATTCGCCAACTAAAAATGGGGGCACTGTGTCACGGTGATTGCTACTCCCGACTATCAATCGGAGTTCGACCCGTCAAGTGCATAGGTTCTGGGACATGATGTTTTTACCTGCTCTCGACCCAGGTGTATAAAATGGGTACCTGGCAAAGCTAGACCTGACCCTCTGGTAGAACAGAGTCAACACCGAAGAGGCTACCACTGAATTGATAAAACATTATTATAAATTCTTATGACTTTCTCTTCAAGTCTCTTAAAGTATTATGATGTCAGGATTTTCCTGAACGAAAATCTAAGCAAATCATTACCAAAAAAAAAAATGTAATTTGTCGATCTTCTTTCCTGGTAAAGAATGTACAAATGCCAACAATGGACCAATACATGCAGAGAGAGAGAGATAGATTTCGCATTTTTATACAGAAGAAAAAAAGATTTGTGGGTATACATGCATCTTGAGTACCGTCAGCGTGTTGCAATATATGAATGTGGCACTATATGAGTTATAGGGTGATGGCACCGATGCCCCGTAACGGCGATCAATTTGTCATGGAGATATATACTCAAAGCGTCGTTTGTAACGCACTAATTGGCAATTCAGTGTGGCCGAAGCGGCAGTGATAAAGACCCTGTGGAGTATAATAAGTGTTGATTTCAATTTGCTCTTTATACAAACCCAGCAATCCTGAGCATGAACTCGCCTTACACATGATTCGCCATTATGCCTTTGATGCACGAGGCACTGTTATCTTTGGTCTATCCAAATGTAGCTATGAGTACCGTGAGTACGGCTATTCCTGGCCAGATGGTATAAACAGTGTCTACCGCACGTCAAACGCCAGGACTTGAATAAGGTCAGATTTCAGTCGTGAGTCCAAGCAAACTCTAAATCGAGTAAGTTCGAACCGCTGGGACTGAATGTAATTATTTTTTCTTTTTTTTTACTCGAAAGGGTTACCTCGAGTTGCGTCCCGGTTTCCTAAAATGCGTTCGTTCCAGAGCACGACATCCATAATTCACAAGTTTCGAATGTAAACCGTTGGAGGTAGTTAATATTATTGGGTTACCGCATCGAGCCCCCGGAGTATTGCGAGATTTGAGTCGATAAGAACGCGCGCAGGCGTGAGACTGCTTTTGGAGATGCGATGTCATTCGTTTGTTAACTCTAATGTCTTATGAAATAGTGAGCGCGTCGGAAAAAAAGTTGCCTCTCTCTCTCTCTTCTCTATTTCTCTCCGTACCTTGTTATTTGCCAGTCGTAGCAGAGCTGTGGCGTTGTCCAAAATGTTGACTTGGTATGCGGACATTGTGTGGGTGAGCCTAGCCTCTCTTGCGTAATTGAGATGCCGAAAATGTGAGCATCTAGGCACACATGCGGCGCAGCTGTGACCAAAATACTCTGCATCTCAGAGTCGAATCGATGGTGGAGGTTTTTTTTTTCCGTGTGTGTTTCTGTGTGTATGTCGGTGTCTGCATGTTTTGTGTGTGATGTTAAACTGCGGGGTCAATGCACCGTGACTTTCGAAGCAGACATCCGAGCTAGAACGTGATCGCATGGAGGAAACAATAACAACAATAACAAAAACACCCACACAAGCACACACAGAAGCACACACACCGGTATACACACACATACACACAAAAAGAGGGAGAGAGATAGAAACTAAACACATAAACACATACAAACACATAAAACTCCTCTTCATCCGTACACAACTTGAATAAAGTCTCAGGACTTCATTTGAGATGTGCTCGATTTGTCTGAAGAGGGTACCGTTCTTTCTGTATCTTTTACCAATAATGCCAAGGCCGCGAACATAACAAAATGTGACTTGTCATGGTACTCTTTTTAAAAGCATACTGCTTGTATTTGTCTTGACTGCAGAGTCCCAATTTATAAATGAATTGGATTAGTACTCGGCTCGTAGGCGAATGTGCTTTCGGTCTATCGTACTTTTTGTCCAGTCATACACCTTCAAAGTGCCACATTCGTCTCCGGGAGTCATATACCTGAGAGGGATATAATTACATTAATGTCATAAACGCAGGAGTCAGAAGGAAGTCTTTACCATACGCTAGACGAATTGTATGTCTTTTTTAAAGCCACAGATTCGTCTCTGCATTCGAGAGTGGACAGATCTACATTCCGTAGCTCTAATTGTGATAGCAAGAATATGTACAAGAGCAGGAAACTAACCATCCAAACTCACACTGACAAAGCATGATTTATAGTTATTTTCATCACACACACACACATACACACACACACGCGCACACAAACACACACACACACACACAAACACACACACCACACAAACGCACACACACACTCACACACCCACCCACTCACACACACACACACTCACACACGTCACACAACTATTGATTACAAATTACAAACACCAGTACTTTACGAGTTAAAACGAACATAATAATCAAACATATAGAAAAAGTGAGGGAGATGAAAAAAAAAATGGAGAAAATTAATGCACCCAGTAAACACTTCTCAGTGCAGCAGTAGACTGTCACAGTAGGTATTCGGATTGATTGCAGATGAAGATCAGACGGGGAAACTGTATGTGGGTGTTATTCTTTACCTCTCTTTTTTGTCTCGAGTTTTACAGTCCTCTCGCGCTTGTCATATCTCTGCGTAATCAGATGAAGGGAGCCATATAGTTTGGGTGGACGTTTACACACGTTGTCTTCGACATACCAGCCAAGGAAAATGGTTGAGATCGGTGACAAATGTTAGTCACTAAGGATGGGGGGGGGGGGGGGGGGGGATTGGGGTAGGGGGAGTGGGGAGAAGGGAGCTTTGGGCGGGCTGACGTTACCCCGTGGACAATGGATGGGATCCGTCAATTAAGGTTAGTCATTTTATTGGGAGAGGTAAAAACACCAGTTCCCAAACCAGGATGGAATTCCCTAAAAGAAAAAAAAAATGGGTCTAGAAACGTGAAGTGCGGCCGGAATTCATAAAGTATTTAGTCATTCTAGAGGAAATGCCAATACAATACTGATAGTTGAGCAAAAATGGTGTTATCATTGGATGAAAAAATAGTAATTTTGATGAAAGAAAACGAAAACCTAACAACACACTGTCTGTACAGAAAATGACCGGGGATTCCCCGCAAGGCTAGTCATTGTCGGTGGAGGGGGAAAAAATGAAGGAAAAGTGTATTGGCCGTTTAAAGAAAAAAAAAAAAAGATCGTTTGACTCCGAAATGGTGTAGGCCCTATATAGCCCGACCCCTGACCAACTGCCTATTGGGCCAGGATACGACGTTGATTGCTACCCCAAAACCCCTGGCGCCACCATTCACAGCGACACCGTCTCCCTCTGACCGGCTTGCAGCGGATGATCGAGGACAAGCCATCGTCCGTCATCGTTTGCTATCGAGCTCCATATCCGACGACTGTAAAAACAGAGCGGAGAGAGAGGGAGAGATGGATAGATAAATAGAAAGATACAGACAGAAAAGAGAGAGAGAGAGAGAGAGAGAGAGAGAGAGAGAGAAGAGAGGGAAGAGAGGGGAGGCGGAGTTTGTATAAACAGCCTCACTGAATGGAAAATAGACAGTAAACTCATAAGGCAACAAAATTAGTACACTTAATGCTGACATTCATTGGATATGAAAATACGCACACTCATATCAATACACCTTATTGAATGTCATTTTCAAGTGTCCCAGCCTAGCTGTACAACTTGGATCCTTTTCAAGAATATGCTTCCACATTGTGGGATTTTCTCTATCAACATTTTTTTTTTTGAATTATTGTCGTAAAGCCAAGTCCTCAAGATCTAGGTCATGTTGTTGACTATTTTAGTAACGTTTATCATTGCTGTTAAAGATGTAATTTCCTAGGGTTCCAGCAGGAATTGCGACATAGCAGATGTTGATGATTAGCTTGGTTCGTTCATTGCCTCGTTCACTAAACTACTTAGTACTGGGATTAGTGCGTGTTTGAATTGGAAACTATCCCCCCCCCCCCCAAAAAAAAAAATATTATGATGATGATGCTGTTTATCTATTCAACTGCGCAAATCATGATCTTCGATTTGATCAGTTAATTGAAGATCATTATCTATATTAGTTTTGCTTCTTGCTGACACTACAAGCTACTATGATAATTCTTTGTGAGAAACGAGGTTGGAATCTTTGCGATGATCTGAAGTTTCAGTGAGAATCAGATTTTTTTCTTCAAACGTTTTGACTCTGCCTGCTTGTGCCTTTTTAGTTTCGGACTGGAACTCAAATTTTTCAACTAGAGTATGGTCATCATGCTCTAAAGACATTTCACTTTTGATAAAATTCTGTTCCTATCGAAATTTGTAGGGGAAAACAGAAGAAAACTTCCTTGGGATATTTCCACAAAAGTTAGTTTTCATTGGTGAGTTTGTGCACGTACTCGTCCTAGTATTCGCTGTGCGTGTCTGTAAAGAATGCGTGCACAAATTGATTTGAATCTGAATTAATCGCGAACTTTATATTCAGACTTCTTCGCAGTTATGACGCCTGTCAAGGCTAAAAGACGAGGGGGAACAGTGCACAGCGATTAGCCCTTTAGAACAGACGGAGACCCTACAGAGCATGTCTTATCAAATGATAATCGATGCGCCGCTAACGAAGAGGAGTCTTCGTCCCATCACACTCAACGGCGATATGTAAATTTTTCCTTCTCTCTCCGCATCCCACATTGCTTCCACTCACCCCCCGTTTCCCCCTCTACCCCGTTCTTCCACACTTTTCTCTCATCCTTTCCCTAGCTATCTTCTTCCATCAATCGTCGATCTTCATCATGTTTATGTCTCTTCAGTCACTCACTGTCTTCGTAAGAACCATCAGGAAAAACTCGCTATACGGACGGGGTAACCTGAAAATGTCAGTGCCTGGGATGCGCGCCTGTTTCCCATCACCACTAGGAAAAGAGAAAGCGAGGGCGTAGACATGAAACGACTATTTTTTGATGGGAGTAGAAAAAAAAGTGTAAGTTTAGCGAACAGCTTTGAAAATAAAAATCACCTATGTAACGTTGCGCGACAGGACGCTACCGACGGGGTCGCTCTCACGCCGATCCAGCAGATAAATCTAATTTTTGCAGTCACCGAACGTCGGTCGTCCCGCATCCTCATATCTTTCTCTAGACGAATCTTAGCTGTGGGAGATGGAGCATATTGGTCACGAGTACCCGACGTCGAAGATATTGGGGAAACTCATGTAGTATATTGAAAGACAGCAGAGCGTTGTGGACAAATGCACAATCACTGTATTGTTTCAATTTATCGTTATCATTTTCGCCTCGATGACATTATTGTCTGATATTACATGGATTAGTCAATTCCGAGTCAGCCGTTGGATGAAATTGATCATCATTGCATCATTGGTTATAGTAGCTGTCAAAGGCCCACCCCTCTATAATGTCTCTTTCTGTTCTGCGAATACGTTCTTCAAAGGCTGTACAAACAAAAGAACAAAGTGTGACACGACACTAAGTTCAAGCAAGAACATTGTTCTGAAGAAGGGCTTAAAACATTCACTTCATCTGCCACCAGGAATTTGCTCGCAATATATCGAAAAGGTTTACCAAGAAATCTATCCGGCTGACGCGGTTTGCCAGGATGATAATTTGTGTCTCTTTTTTTTTCTGAGATCAAAAGTGTAAAACAATTTCGATCGTATGCATACGATTCTTATTCCCGAAGCGCTCTGCCCATTCAGCAGTGGGTATAAGTAGAACGTTACCATGGTTACGTGATGATCGATCGTGCCCTGGCTATCGTATTTTCCAGCAAGCTGCATGCGTTTCACTCTAACGCGCGGAAGATCTTTGGATGCTGCTATGGCCAAAGTTGTTACCGTCGGGTATGCAATGAGACAATAGTACTTCCGGCGAATGTTTTTGGTTGATATTTCGCATTTTCATTGTTATCTAACGGAAGCCGTCATATCATAGCGTTATTTCACACATTTATCATCCATATGTGAAAAACTAGACAGAGAAAACGATAGAATGTTCCCCTGAAATTCTCTCCAGCCTGACGTATTGATAGACACGGCTATACAATACCACAAATAACTTCCCTGACATATTGTGAAAAGAAACGTGTGTGATTTTCAATTTCGCATTAAGTTTGTTTATCTGAGAAATAACTTTTGTTCTTTCTTTGTACATATACACATACACGCACCATCAAACGTGCGCACATCGTTATACACACATGCATCCACCATCACACACATAAACTCACGCACACACACACTCACACACACACACAACCACCAACATAACTATGCCGATTGTTCTAACATACTTTTTCTCTCTTCAAAGTTTTGGATGTGCTTGTATTTCAAGATTCTCATAGTAACGGAATAACTGGTTTATTTCCTGCTGGAAGGAGCATAGTGTCCCACAGTGTGAGAACCACAGGGTGAATACAGTGTGAACATATTGTGAACACAGTGTGAAATCTCTTCACACTGTTAAATTCAAGCGTTTTTAACAGTGTGAACACAATGTGAGTCGTCAATTTACAGTGTGAAACAAAGCATTACTATGTGAGCACTCTGTGAAAACCACACCACAGTGTGAAATTATCTTCACACTGTTGAATTCGAGCGTTTTCACATACTATAGTCGACTACACACTGTGGCCACACTGTGAACACACTGTGAACACACTGTGGGACACTGTGTTCTTTCCAGTAGGGAATTACTTGCCTTGCAACTTTGTTAGATGAAATTTAAACCGGTTACAAACAAAATTAATGTAACAGTATTGAATAAAGGATAACGTTTTGCTGATGTTTACGAGTTGTCAAAGAATGATTCTAAAAGAACAGATTTCATGGATAAACCTTGATATTAGAAAATGGATGGAGCTCGTTTGGTCTCAATATTCTAAAAGTCAGGGTCAGGAATATAGGAAAACAGAAATTGGGGATTGTGTTCCGCTTTTGAACCGTAAAGCTAATAACGTGTAATCTGCTGTCGATAGCTCGTTATTTCGGTGGCGGTACAGTCTATACATTCATTTCCATTGACTTAGTGGTTTTGGTCATATTTCGCCATTTTGGTCATCTAGTGCCGAGGGTTAAAAATGGCGTGCGAATAGGGACCTGTTGTGTTCGTCGAGGCCGTGACAGTGTGTCCTTACCAAAGTATGTGTACAATCTGTTTAGCAGCTTGGGGTGTGCGCGTGTGCACAGCGTTTAGAAACAATTATGTGATCCGGTGAATTATTGTGCTGCAACGGAAAATAGGATAAGGGTCAAGTTTTACCAACTTAGTAATGCCGGATCATTATGCGAAGCCTTACCTAAGGAAAAAAAAAATATTATACAATGCTTGGCTGTCGGTCTCAAGAGGCATCATTAAAGACAGAGAGTACTAAAGAAAGCATCTGCTCAAACGATTCAAAAGACTGCAGAGAGAAACGGGGAGGGGGAGGAGAAAGTGCTATTAAACGTGGCGATACTATGCATTTCAATCGCGAAGAGTTCAAGTAAACAACGGTAGCTCCAAGAGCACGTACGAAGGACACCAATGAAGTGCTAGATCATCCCACGTGGCTAATTTGCCACAGTCCCTACTTTCCCTCGTCTTCTCCGATGAATAAAAAAATCAGGAGATTAAAAATCTCATTATTTTCACTAGTTTATATCACACAATTTCGTGGCTTCCCCTTTCGAAAGTTGTATTTTTTCTTACAATGCTGATATTTGTGTGTTTGTTCACTCTATAACAATGTTACTTCCGTAGGTAATTTCTACACCTTTCTCTGCTTATCATTACATTATCAGATTTATAAGATGAAATCATGATTTTTCAATCAAATCAGTCCTCATGTGTTTGACATAACACACTACATTATGTACTACTATGAAGCAGTACATAAAACACTATAAACCTGACTGAATCCAGCAATATTAGTAGAACACGTTAGTGAAAGTTTGAGGAATATCGCACAATCCGTTCAGAAGTTATGAATTTTTAAACTTTCTGTCCAGCCATCGCCGGATGAGAAGACTACTACTGTTTGTGATGTCCCATAGGCATAACGTTATAAACAAGAGATTATATAAACAGAATTCCACATAATTATTTTCATGTTTCTAGCAAAACGAATGAGCGCCTGATTCACCTCTTTCAGAAAGCTGGGGAAACAATATTACCCTTAATAATTTGTTAGTAACAAGTCGAGGGAATGTGCAGTTTTCTTTTTAAAAATGAAGTATTGTGGAATGACGTTAATACATGTATTCTCTTTTCATTGCTGTACACACGTGACATCACAAACTGTTGTAATCTTCCCATCCAGCGGTGACTGCACAGAAACTTTGAAAATGCATAAATGTTGAACGGATTGTCCGATTTTCCTCAAACCTTCACTATAATGTTTTACTAATGTTGCTGCATTTACTCAATACACACATATTTGGGTGAACTTGACCTTTAAAAACCTTATGGCGGTAGGTCATTTCGGCATTATAGGGTAGTTTGTCATGAAGGTTAAGGCTGTGGTTATCTCGTCTCTACTTAGACAACGATGGTTTAAACACTTGTTAATTACATTGACACAGAAAACGCCTCGGCTTCAAACGCGGTATAAACGACAGGCATTTATCTATCCCAGGAGCGTCATTTTCTGCCGCGGAATGACTCTACCACGCCCAAACTTGAGGGTCACTTCAGATGCCACGCACGGAAGGAGTCACTATACGGGAACAGTATAACCAAAACCTCACATGAAAACAAAAACAAAAACAAAACAAAACAAAACAAACAAACAAACAAACAACAGCAACAAAAAAAAAAGCCCATGCCTGGTTTACAGAGGGCGTGGTGGAGGGCATGGCGTCTTCATTGTCACAGTTATATCATCCTTCCCAGCATGAAAGAAGCGTATAAATGGAAAATATTAATCATGTCTATCTATCTATCATTCTATCTATCTATCTATCTATCTATTTATCTTTTTATCTATTCTTCTATCTATATCATCTATAATTTCCTTTTTCTTTAAAAGAAGCTGTATCTTTAAATACTTTTACATTTCAATTGAAGATTTCTTTTTCTTAAATTCTTATATAGAAAAATTCCGAAGATTCGTTATTCCGAAGGTTCGTTATTCCAAAGGTTCGTTAATCCGAAAATGAAATAGAGTTCGTTATTCCGAAGGTTCGTTGATCCGAAATAATATAGGGTCCGTAACGAACCTTCGGAATAACGACCTTTGTTTCATTTTCGGATTAAAGAACCTTCGGAATTACGACCCTTATTTCATTTTCGCATTAATGAACCTTCAGAATAACAAAGCTCATCACCTTTTTGGGATTAACGAACCTCCGGAATAACAAATTTTCGGAATAACGAACCTTCGGAATAAGGAACCTTCGGACTAAAGAACCTTCGGAATAGCGAGCTGTAACCAAAAAATGAGGGTTTTTTTATTGGACGCTCCTATTTCGAGTCCTTTTCTCTCCCTATCGAAATCGTTTTTTCTTTGAATGCATAATTTCTTTATACATTTCGGTGAGCCCTATAGCATCTTGTGCCTCGCGTATGTTGGTACTGACCTTTCAACTTATCTTCCCTCACACTGTCTTCTCTGTCCTCCTTAGTCTCTTTCTTCCTTAATCCTTCTTTTTTGTCTCTCTCTATATAATCTTTTTTTTCACAAGAGAGCTGCCTCCAGTTTGATTGTTTGTATGTGTATAAATATGTATATATATATATATATATATATATATATATATATGTATATATATACATATATACGTAATATGTGTGTGTGTGTGTGTGTGTGTGTGTGTTCGTGTGTGTACGTGTGTTTGTGTGTGAGTGTAATTTTATTTCCTTTTTACTCTTTTTTTCTCTTGAGCAGTTTGCCTTAGTTTTATGAGTTCGGTTCAGTCATTTGTTATTGTATACTAGGAGATCTCTGCAAAATACATGCTTTGCTTTTCAACAGTGCCCTCCATGAGACAACTTTAATTACAATTCGGTATATTCAAAAAGTTCACAATACTTAATGTCAGTTCACAGTATTTTTCGTTGTCACAACATTGTATCGATTTTGTGTCACTATGTAAATGTTTTGTGTTGCTGGAAATGAAATAAAAAATGAAATGAGATGGAATGAAATGAATGCGTTAGATATCAACCCCCTTCCCCTTTACAAATCATTACATTATAGTTAGGTAGGCGAAATTTAGCAGATTAAAAGGGAAAAGTGAATACATCTGCAGCTTTTATTATACGTTTAGGAAGGTTGGTGTCTCTAAGATAAGGTTGAGCTACCATGACAGAGTTTGATTCCAAGGCGTACGTGCCGTTCGATCAATACCTGCAATTAGGGTTAAGAAAACCATGCCAGCGGTTGGTCAGTTATATCCTCGCCGGCACGCACCGCGTGAGGTCGCCCACATTTACAGCTTTTTTCAGTCGGAGACGTGTTGGAAGCGAATGCCAGCCATTCCCGGCTTCGAACGGTGCATCGGTGGAGAAAGCGATATTTGTTTGGATTGCTTAATATTCCTGTCAGTACCCAGGTCATGGTCTCTTGGTCAGAGCGGGCAGTTTCCCCGTCAACTCTCATCGACCTTCGCTGGCCTGCATGCGGCCACTAGTTTGGTATATAATGGCGACCTCAAGATTACTGAGGGAAATTGCACGTAATCGACGTTCATGAAGGCAGAAATGTTGCTTACGATGTTTTCTTTCGAAAGTAATTGACGTTGATTCAACAAATTGATACAGTTCAAATCGCCGCATACCAACGGCGACTCGATGCCAGGAGGCCGAGTTAACTCCGCAAGGACCTAAGTCTACTTGTCTGATATCATGATATCTAAACCACTTTCAGCCACACAATCTTTCGAACTCCAAGTTTTAGTATTCAAATTATCTAACTAGATAATGCCAAATATATCAATCATGTATATCAATCATGTAATTTGTATCATTAGTTTTTGGGAAATGCACCAACAAGTGCTGCTTTTTTTAAAGCATTTTACCCATTTTAGTATTTCAAATTTGTAATGATTTGCAAACTTACAAATTTCGTTAGTTGTTTCTGTGAAGATTTATATATCTTTATGTTTTTGTTGGAAATGGAAAATGCATGAAAGAATGCGTGAAAAATGAATGAAGGAATAAGAAAAATAGATAACAATACAAAGAAATCTTCGAACCATATAATGTAACACTCTTTGACAATTATTAAACCTAATAGATTCGTTACTGTCAAAAGATTCAGCGTTCGCTTGAGAGATATTGCCGTATAGTTGATAGCCTAAAATATAGCCTGAGATATTGCCGTAATTGCAATATAGCCTAAGATATTGCCGTATAACCATCATTGTTTATATTTATTTAAGCACAATCAGACGAATCAAAGATTAATGCGTTCTTTAAACTTTCTTTTTCAATGTAACGAAATGACTTTATCGGTGGCTATATTCTCTGTAGCGCAGTTAGTATTTTTAAACACCTGCTCTGTTATGGGACAGGACCAGCGTGAGGGCGCCCGTATACATTTTATCAAAGCTTTGCTCTCTGCAGACTTCCCCTCTGTCGGTCCAATCACCAAGAGTGCCATTAAGCCCGCGAGGTTGCGCCTTCTTAATTGCACCGCGCTTGTCCTAAATATTGACCCAGGAAACAGTAACCGTGATTTGTCATGCCCGTTCCTCGGACATCATCCTCTGCGACTTGAAGACACACACACACACACACACACACACACACACACACACACACACCGTCGACACCATACGCAACTATTGAAAAAAAAGAGTGCTTTGTGCACATTTCTAGTTCCCCGTGATGATGTTCTTACCAATCCCGAGGGAAGATTATGTCGCAAAGGCTCTTAATGGCCAATTACTAAGGCTCCGGCTTGAGGTTTGATCGTATATTACCGGTTCGCAAAAATCACCGGTCATCTTTCTCTCGTTTTAAACTGAGTCACCTCAATCCATCGACGCCTGGCTCCTGAATTCCAAGTTTATATCGAACAGTAAATCATTAGTATTAACCTATCACATGGCTATCGTCGTATAGCCACAAGGGATGCGTGTTCGGAGAAGACATTACATGCGAGAATACAATGTTTTCTGCTCTCCCTGCCATTCGTATTCGAAGTGGAATTATTGTTGCATATAATTGTAATCTTTTGCCTTAAGAACAGATTTCCCTTTCTGATGATAAAGAAAAACATTTCATGGATGACATAGATGAGTCTTGTGGGTTCCAGGAAGCGTGTTTTAAAGTACACGACTTTCACCGGCCGTCTCTACAAAAGATTGTAAGAATACTGAGAAACCTATTATACGGCGGGGGGAAAAAAAGACGCAAGCTGTTATCAGTGGACGCATCAATACATCGCCCGGGGATATTACACTTTACACCTCATCTACCGTCTCTATCACTATCGCATCAATACACTGCCCGGGGACATTACACTTTACACTTCATCTGCCTTCTCAATCACATCAATACACCGCCTTGGGAAATTACACTTTACACTTCATCGGCTTTCTCCAACATAAGGCTTCGTTCGGTGATAATAGCAATATTAGCCTCGGGATGTGTGTGGAACGTGCGTGTGTGTATGCATGTCTGTGAGTGAGTATGTGTACATATGTATGTGTGTGTGTATGTGTGTGTGTGTGTGTGTGTGTGTGTGTGTGTGTGTGTGCGTGTGTGTGCGTGTGTGTGTGTGTGTGTGTGCGTGTGTGTGTATATGCTTGTTGAACTACTGTGTGGCAAATGTGTTGGCGCTCGAGCAATTGGATTCTTAGTATCGGTCGTAAGCCTATCACTGAAACTCTTCCATAATATGCAATATAATAATGGCACTGATGTGATGTGACGTGATGCTATGGAGAAGGAACCTCTATTGGCCATTGTACCATGGCCGTAAGATCAAATTGACCCACTGCATACGCTAAGTGGTTATCAATCATAGCTCATGAAGTAAACATGTCACGAAAGTCCCTTTGTTCTCAACACGCGAAATTTTATTGAGGGAGTCTTGTTTTCCTTGTTTCCTTGTTTATTAAATTTCTTTAGTTATGTTTTTTCTTCCTTGCTTCAGAGGCTCCAGCGTACATCCCGAGTTGAAAATTAGACAAGCTCCATCCTAATGTCAACTGCCACTGCTGAATGGATTTCGGGGAAAACAATTAATATGACTGGCACTATCACAAAATGTTCCGTCGTCACGCTACTACGAGTGATCAAAAGTCACGACTGAGCTGAACGCCAATGCCTCGGGGAGCCACTGGTAACAGCTATACATTTAATTCGTTATGCACCGGTGTCCCACGATTATTGGGTCAACCGGGAATTATGTGTGTAAATTTTACATGTACTGACTGTGTAATGTCAACACTCGTACTTTTCTGTAAGACAATAAGGGTATAGCGGTGGGAATATTATTTGTGGGAGAGTCAGACAGGTCATGCAGCTTTTCACCATTATCTGTTGATCTGTTGCTGTTGTCTCTACCGGCCGAAGCATTTTTTTTTTCTCCTGTCTCCACCCCATCAAAAGACATTTCTGCTCATTACGCCACCGCGTAATACCCAGAGTGCATCACAATTATTAGGTCAACCAAGATTCTGTGTGGGAATTCTACATGCGCTGACTGCGTAATGTCAGGACGCACAGGCCTACATTTCGTTAGGAGGACAATACGGGTAAAGCGTTGGACATAGTCAACAGAGAAATAACATCTGTGTGTACAGGTATAGATATAAAGATTTTCTTCTGTCGATCTGTCGCTATCTTTTTTTTACCCCCTGCTCTAAAAAAGTTCATTACGCTACTGAAAATTTGTTATACAAAGTAAAGTGTCCCAGCATGATTATGGGTCCGAGAATTCCATGTGAGAATTGTCCATGCACAGACTGCGTAATGTCAAGACTCGAACGTGTCGTAAAGAAGACGATCGAGTACAGCGTTAGTGAGATTGATAACATTTTGTGCAGTGAGCTTTTTTTTTCTTGATCTGTTAACCTGTAGCTATTCTCTCTAACGGTTAAACAATTTCTCACTTCAGTCTTTAAGCTATGCACGCACTCGCATGTTTTTGTTTTTTTAATTACTTGACAGTTTTGGCTAGTTCAGAAAAAAATTATTCATGATGTGTAAAGTTCAAGAACACGTTTTTATCAACTTATTTTGTGGCTTCTTTGCTCGATTTTTCTCTTTAAAGTTTCAGTTACACGTCTCTGTGTGTCCACCCCTACAGAGTTACCGGTCAAGAAATCGTAATAACAACATTTTCGCCTCTTGAAACACACAGCGTATATGCATATGGACCGGACACCGTGCGTAGCGGCTCAAGCGTGCGGCCATGCGTAATAGTTGTGCGCTCACGCATCTAATTTGCTTTGCCCGCAGTTTGCGTATCGCGCAAAGTCCGAGCTTGTTTAGCGCCGTGGTCCGAAATTGGGAAAGGGGGGGGGGGGGGGGTGCAGACAAGTAGACCTGTTGTTGATTTTCATGTGATTTATGTTCTTGTGCATTACATTGCTGACCAGTTTTCGTAAACACGCATAAATATCCACTCGTTGGTAAACTGTCATGCATTCGTCTTGTGGAATAAACCGTGACTGAACTTAAACATAACATGCAACCGTGGAGCCAGTGAAAGAGCTTAAATGCAAAAGGATATCAACGCCATTTTCTTTTTTGATTTGTCAACGCAAGATGTAGGCCTGCACTTCCGCAGCGTAAGCCAAATTTAGCATAGGAATGAAGAGAGCTTAAACTTTTACATTTTCACGTCAGTAAACGACGAGTGTTTTTAAGCAAAACTATAGGTGATAGAATATTTGGTATGAAGAGCATCGCCCAGTAACGAAACCCCTAACTAGGGAGCAAGAAGACCCGGTAGAAACAAATGGTAGGCCTGTATGGAAGAAGAGGAAGAAAAGACCAGAGACAATAACAGTATATCTACTCACTTGGAAAGTTTCTTCTTCCCTTAAACTCCCTCAAGCAACTGACCATCCATTCCCAAGCATCTTACATCAAGATGTCTTGTTTTTCCTCCGTTCTCAAAATGATCACCTTCACAATAAGAGCGACGCTTGTTTTCACCGAATGAAAAGTAGGCTAGTTGATAATACAAGGCTATCACATTCTAACAGATACATAATAGTGACTATATTTTGTTATATTCCTTCATGGCTCAAAGGCGTCAGGGGAGTGAGGGAATAGTCATTCACGTCACGAGGGTTGGGCAAAGTTTTTCGGTGACTTTACATTATGCCCGCGATGAAGATGATTCTATTGTGGATGACGTAGAGTGGTCGCAGGCTATATTCCAACGGACTTTTTTTAGATACCTGGTCAGGACTTCTTTTTCATTCCAACTCCGTAAGAAATCCAATTTTCCTGTTTGGCACACCATTCTTGCTTGTGAGATAATTTTTTGGATGTCATCTTTTCCTTATAATCATTTGAGATGTGAAGGATCAAACAACTTTGTTAACATGTGCAGATTACGTAATAAAGTATAGAGACAACATTTTCAAAGTGTCGTTTTCCTGTGTCTACGTGCAGCTGAGCAGCAGAGAGAAAGAGAGAGAAAAAAAACCCCATGAAACACATGGAACTGGAAAAGAAATCTTATGGACCTGTTCAACAACAACGAAGAGCAATTTCAATGCTAGCAATGTTTATTCATTAATTGTTGTTGTCACAGAGTACTATGTTGTCAAAGAGTACTATGAACGTAGTTCATTTCCAGCTATGTTTAAACTTATAAGCTTCGGTAGTTTTTAACAATACAAGAATTCTAAGATTTTGTTCTATTTTGAATAGGCGTACATTGTATTTTTGGAATGCAGGCAATCTAGTTTCTCCTTTATAGTAGATGTAGCAGACATAGTAAATCTAGTTGAATATTTCTGTATTTTTTTTTTCTTAACTAGAGGAAAGTTCAAAGTGATTAGCTTTGTGCATTAGAGATCATAAAATTCATTAAATGCCAATCATCGATGTTAAGAATATTTCTTTTTGAGAAGAGTGGATGGGCGTGAGCACTTAACTTACAACCATAAATGCACCTTGAAATTATCTTTTGAGTTATAAATATTTCATCAATATTGATTCAGGCTTCTTCAAGCAAGTATTCTGTAAATCAAGGAAGGAGACATTATTGTTGAATGTAGCATTGATAAAACTTAAAACTGAAAAAAACCCCACCAAAATACTTTTAAATGACCCTTGCATTTCTTTAAATGAATTTGTTGTGATAGATATTCTAATGTAAGTGATCACAAATCAAATTTAATAGTTCAAGAACCTGGTTGAGTGTACACAATCTATTTGGACTTTCATAAATACAATTTGAAGAGAAAGGTTATGTATGGAATTACTAAATAGCCTCTCTGCTTGTGTGTGTCTCTGATGTTTGTGTGTTTGTTTTGGAAATTCAAGGATAGCCCGTTAGCTTGAACACAATTATTTAAGTGTGTCAGTCATTTCTTAATAATTTTAGGAAACATATATTTTTCAAATGTCTGAGAAAAGAAAACGAGAGAGTCGTAGACGAACAAGATAAAAGTCAAATGTATACTGCAAAAAGTCCGGTGTGAAATAGTGAACACCGAGCTGGTGTTAAATTTTCGGTGCTCATTTATGGTGTTAAATTAACATCTCCGGGTGTCATTTCCAAAAATAAAACTATTTTTTGAAGAGTTTCTTAGTAACTGCACTTCTCGTTGATTTTAATTTAAACAAGACAATCAAGAATTTTACATTAAAATACTAGATTTTTGAAAAAATGTGAAAATAAATTTACACCTCAGTTACACCAGCTGGTGTGGTCTCTTATTGAAGCTGGACGGGTGTTAAACCATTGATATTAACACCAACAAATATCAAATCAACACCATGTGGTGTCATTTTTGAATTAACACCAGTACAGTGTCAAAATAACACCAGGTACAGTGTCAAATTAACACCACGAAGTGTCAGGTGAACTTTTCAACATCATCACAGTGCATTTTCTACACCTGTGGGTGTGGTCATCTATAGAAGTTTGATCGGTGTTAGATTTAACACCCATGGTGTTGAATCTAACACCGATGTTTTTACAGTGTACCATTGAGTATGTTATATCGTTGATAAAGCAATGAAAAAAAAAGGAAGGGTCGTGATAAGGATCCTTGCGGTACACCACATGAAATGAAATTGCAAGAAGTCTCACAATCCTCCAAGTACACGAACTGCTGCCTACCCGACAGGTACTTGCTTAATCACTTAAAGGCTCTTAAAGCATACATTAATAATTCAGTTTGTGCATGAAGAATGATTTTATGGTAGGTGGTGTCGAAGGCCTTATAGAGAAGGTTTAAGAAATACCAGCGATGTGTTTATGATTATCTACTACAGAGCAGTTTTGGAATGAAAGAGAATATTGCATATGGGGTTAAATGTTTTCACATACTACTGTTTCATTATTCGAGGAGTCACATCTTTCAATAGGTCGTAAGATGTGTTATTAAAACCAGAACTACGTTTGTTTTAAGGTTCTTTGATTATATTCAATGCTTCTCGTTCATTTGTTTGGGTAACAGATAAAGATAAAAGAATGAGATCATGGAAGAAGGTATGACAGGGCCTCTGAGAGGGCGCAATTTTTGTAATATTATTTAAATATAAAAATCTCCAAAGGCCAAGCATGTCTTTCTTGAAGTTCTGAATTCAAAACGATATCGTTCATGTCATTAAAAAAAAATAGGGGGTTATGAAGTATACTTATCAAGACAGTGTTGTCGTTGTAATATATTAACTTTGCGAAGTAATACCCTAAGTCCTGATGTTTTTAACGATTTTTCAAATCATTCATTAATATTTTATTTCATTTCTGACCATACTTTCTGTTTCAGTTTCAGTTTCAGTGTAGTTTATTTTCCACCATGTATTAAAAATATACAGAGCATAAAATAAAACAAGAAGGTACAAGATGAGATACAAATAAAAGAAGTTCATAAATCACACAACGTACATTAAGAAATAATGTAGCGGTACGACTACAAACAACACAAGACATTGGTGAGGAAAGCAGCAAGACAAGAAAAGGCCCTTGTGAGTAGCTGACCCATGTACTGTAACATGCATACATTTGACAGATTAAAAAAAAAAATGTCAGTTAAGTTGACAAAACGGGACAAGTCAAAACAATACAATCATTACAAAGGAAAACTCCGAAGGTATGGACGATATGTTTAACAGGCATGTAAATCAAACGTCATGAATTCTCTTATAAAAATGAAGACAACACACTATTAATAACCTTGATATTTTTTGTTTGCTTTATACGCCTTATGGTTCATTGACGGTGTGGTATTATAACTTAACTTTGCCCTATCCCACACATTGTATTGCTGAATAGAGTGCTTATAGTGTTATGACCTTAACAAGAAAAAAAAATAATACATCCATCCATACTTTCGATACCCACGAACGCTTGTAGAGTTTGAAATGCATTGAAGTCGGTAGCATTTATGAATAGCAATCATAATGCATGAGTCCAGCTATGTTGCTGTTATTGTTTTGTTTTCTCTCTGTCTCAATACGTTAACGCTCAGACTGCAATTTAACGATTGCCTAAAGAGGTACGACAAATGGCGCCCCCCAAAAATCAGACAAAGTGCGCCCCATAGATCAATTACATCTACGGAGCTCGAGGCCAATATGAATCTTTCATGCGATTTGGTTCCTTTCGTTCTTTTTAAAACAGCTGCCGAATAATTGCCTAAGCAGAAGGACCGTGTTCTTGCCGACTCCGATAATCAATAATTCTGAGCCAAGCCCGAATGCCTGTTGATTCCGTTTCGGCGCTGGGATTTGATAATAGATTATTCCTTCGTAAATTTGATCATGATGGTTACTGTGCTATAAATGGATTTATGGAGAGTGAACCAGCGCAGGAGATTAGGAGAAGTTTATGAGAACCTAGAACCATTCAGAGATAAATTTTTCCCCCCGTTGAACTGTCTATGTTTTTTGAGGATTTTTGTTTGTTCTGTCATCATATTTTGACCTTGATGCTCAAAAGTGCACTCTACTACACTCAAAGAAAGAACTTTTAACGATCAGCCTTACTGCCAGTCGCAGTAGCGACATCATCAACATCATCAATTTAGATGACAAATACAAACATCTGACATATATCTCTGCATTGCTTCAGCGAAACGGAAGGAATAAGAAATAGAAAAAAAAATGAAACCATGTTTGATACATTAATGACAGAACAGTGATAAATGTTTCCCGTCAAAGAAGGCTCCCTGGTAGTTGAAGTCATAGAAGACATTTCAGAAGAAATTATCGTCGACGTTCACCAGCGACGTCGTAAACGAAAAACTGAAACATTAACGGAAATTAATGATATACGATATTCAGACTCTCTTGAATGGCTCACTCTTGCCATTACAAGTCTCTGTGTGCTGTAAGTAAGAACGATCGAGCCCATCAAGTCGCAGAAACCAAACTTTTGTGGCTTGTTGCTATATCCCCGTGATTATTAACTGCACTTTACATTTAAATTATCTTATATCATATGGTAGGGCAAACATTTTTCTCTCATTCAAACTCTTTTGTTGTTCGAATGCTATGTTTTGTTTAAAGTGCCTTAATAGCTTTTTAATGGATAGGTGCATTAATGGCCACAAATACTATAAGATCAGTGAATTTTGTTTTTTACTTACATTGGTTTTTTTCCAATTACGAATGTTCAATGCCTTATTTCACTTGAAATAACAAGACGTGGCAGACAGTTGGCAGGTCACAGTAATATCTATGGTGTCTTGTGGTTCTTTAGCGTCTGAAAACACCAAACTGCAGCAGAACTTGCGTTGTAGGATACTTCACTTGGGCAATTATAATAGAAGTGATTTTCCACACACATAATATTTAGGGGAGATTCACATACTGTCTAGTTCACATGACTCGAATCCTGTTTTTACAGACCTTTAGTACCGCGGCAACGTCGCAAGAACATCCGGAGAACAAAATTCCTCCAAAGTTCCTATAAAACCGCAGGAGAGAGCAAGGGGTACCATTTTAACAGACACACACTGAAAACATTACCCGGGTAGGTTTCAACAAAGAGGGTGTGTCCACTGATGCGACTACCATATCTACCTGCCCGCGCCGCCTATTGTTCTAGATTGTGCACACACAATTTCTGATATCTATCCCGTTACAATCCCTGCAGGCGAGGTCAATTAAATACATTTCATCACTTCAGTCTAGTCCACCCCAAGTAGAGGATATGCAGGGAACCTCAGAGGTGTCAATTCACTGATACAAAATGATGACATTTCTGCTGCAAATTACCTCAAGAGCTGAATGGGCTACAATGGTTTTGAAAGTAACTTACATGCGCGCACTATAAATCATACTAGTGCACCGATTACTGGAGTAAGAAAGTTCTTGTTCGTTAGTCTTCAAAGTTCTCCTTTAAAACAAGATGGATACGAAAATTTCAAGGCAAGAAAGGCATACATGCCGAGGGATCTATCTGACTGCGGTATAATGTTCATCCTTACCGCTGTATATACACTTCAGATGTACCCTTTTACGGTGCCGTGCAAGAGCTTACTCGCATTTCGCCCTTTAACGACTGCAATCTTTTAAACCCCCTGACACTCTCACTCCCAGCATCGCCTCGTGGGGCATCCGTCTCACCCTCAAGAAGTGGGACAGACGACTCCAATTCTGAGCAGCTATGTACCATTTTAAATCCAAGAGTGCACTCCTTCTTTCTATTTCACAACTGGGAAGTAAAAAAAGAACACCAACGAAACAAACATGTTTTGACGGTTTCCAGGCAAGTTGTTGCGCAAGCTGCCAAAGACATCCCGTAGAGGCCCGTAGTTCTTTCGTACGATTGAGGTTATAATAATTTTCCCCGTGATTTCATCCCAAACTTGAGGGATAAAACGCATATTGTAGAGTCGTGATGTATTTGAATATAGGCCGTACACTGTTTCATAAACCGGGGATTTTCTCAAGGAATTGGAAATCAGTAAACCCACCATCGCCTTCCAAATCTTTGGTTGCACACCATCCTCATGAGATTTGGCTCTAGAAATAAAAGGTGACGCAATATTGATTTCCTGCAGTACAACATTCTTCTCAAGAGTTCACTATTCCTTAAGTCTGTTTTAGACAACATAATGGCCCATCGCAGGGAGAACCTTGGGTCGTCTTGAACGATGACAACCACTGATAGTCTCCTTCCAAGCTAATGAATGGCTTTTATCACTTCCTAATGGGACCAATCCTAAAAAGAAATGACACAGGAATCCATCACTTCAGTTGGAGGGAGTATATGACTTGTGGGCAAGAAATAGTGAGTAATGTTTTTTTTTTTTCCCGTTTTTGATCACTCCAAAATCAGGAGTCACGTACTTCCAATGGTGAAGAGATCCCGACAGTAGAATGTCATAGGCATGTCTTTCGAGTATCATTTGTGTTTATTTGTGTATATTCATTTATTCTTACATTGAGGGGTATTTACTCCTCAGACAAATGCAAAATCCTAGTTTTGATAAATTCATCTGGCAATGTGCATTGTAAAATAAATTCCAGAGTCTCTTAGCCCGAGTTTTGCGTCTAGATACTGGTGACATCTACTGATAAAAATGTCAATTTGCTACAATTCCAAAAAGCGATACATCAATTTAGGGACTTGTCTACTGCATGTTATATTTTATTTTTGATGACAAGGCTTCTTGCACTTTAATGCGTGCTGTGTATAAATCATAGAACATGCACCATTCGACAGTTGTGTAATACGACTTATTTTCTTCGATTATGCCCTTGTAATGCCTACCATGGAATTCAAAAGATTTCTGTCTGGTTTATAATTTCATCCTGTCTATATTTTTCCATCAGCATATAGCATAGCCATTTCCATTTTCTCTCAGCCAAAAAAACATTTCGTATATCAACTCTAATAGGCGCGCAATTTCATGCATTCTGCGCAGTTCTTCCTGGAGAAAATCTAGATGATAATATCATATGTATAAATAACAGATACATTCGCCAGAATGAACGCTCAATGACCTACCACTTTGATCAAGAGTGGACCTATTGCAACAAGAAGCCCCCTACGATTGATTTATCTATGTTTTTGTTTGTTCTGACAAAGAGAGCTGCATCATACCGAGCTTATCGTCGTCAAAGACAGTGACCATACATCATCGTATCCAATTGGCGCCGCGAGTCGAGCGACAATCTGCTGTATGTGGTGTGGGCGGGAAAAGGGAATGATTCGGATTAAATATCCCGAGGGCAGCCGGTTAGCGAGAACTTGTACACTTCAGGAAAATAAAAACACACCAAGCGAAGAGAAAAAAAAAAACCATGGAAGGTGCTCCTTTCAAGTCACCCGACACCACTATCCCAGGTAAGTTTCGCGCCTTAACGCGAAAACGCATTGACTCTCATACTATTACGCATGCTAACGATTTGTAAAAATATAGGGACGAGATGCCGAAAAGAGTAGCATCTTGCATGCAGTCAATGTTGGAGAAAATGAAATCCTCTAGATGAAATTGATGTCACTTTAAAACGAAATTTAAAGTCAGTGAGACGACTAATTTGTATGGAAACAGCTACTGCTAAAAAAAAGGTACATCACGTGGATAGAAAGTTATCTGAAAACTGATGGGTATAATGGAAGCGCAGTGACATCTTAATTGTGAGCAATTCATAATTGTCTTTTTGGCGCCTCAAGAATTGATCACGAATTCGTGTTTGACGCAGAAATCCTAATTTTGTCATGTGCTCTATAATTATGCCAGAAATATGGTGTGTCCTTTAAATTTCTTCTCGAGATTGAAAATCGCTTCATCATTGAGAAGATGATGTATGCACAATTTCTAAAAGATATCTTGCTTGTAGGCATGAAGGAAGCATTAATTTTGAGAAGAGTATTTTCATTGTGATGACAGTTCAATACACTGGGCAAAATGAGGGGGACCATGCAAGCTACGTCAGTGTCACGTACAGTTAATTGATTGGTAATTGACGTTCGCGTTGGACTTATCTATGACGAGAGAAATGAGATTGGTGATACTGTGTAATTACATACCATAGTAGACTACTACACGAGGACAGAAAAAAGACAACAGCTGTAAATTCATTATGACGTCATAATCGCGAATGCCACTTTTGTTTTAAAGGCACATCAGTTGTTAGCAAACCCACGACTCCATCAACAGTTTTGACTGTTTACGGTAGTTATCCGTAACATTATCTATGGTTGTTATCAATTTCTGTGGTGGGAACCATAAAGGACCATTGTATTCAGAACTTCGAGATCTGAAACTCTTATCGTAAAGGTTAAGAATGTTGGAAATGAATTATCTTTCTTACTATGTCATTATTAATTACAAATTGGTAAATCTTTCATTCTCCTGTTTCTTCTATTTTCGTTCATTCTGGTTCTATTCAACAAACTTGTTTTTAAGGTGAACTTCCGTCTAAATGAATATTTATATGAATGTTTATTAATGATTGGATGATATCATGAATAGACTTCTTTGACAATCACTATCATAAACTGTCTTTGAGTATCATACTATGTATCTCAATATAATAAATTTGACATGACCACATTTCCCGCCCCTTCGATTGTACTTCTTAGAGCCGAGGTAGCTTGGGACTCATTGATGGTCAGACTGAATTCATCTTCATTCGCTGCCCACCGGAGTACATTCGAAAACCATGAATACAAACTTTGTAACACCCGTCAGCGAATGATTATGTGCAAAGAAGCGAACATTCATAACGGTCGACTCCAACAGAGAGTCTTCGCCTCTGTGTGTGTACTTTACTCCAAACTCTGTGATAAAGCTGTAGACAATTCGTTACGGAGATTCTCGAATATATCCGAGCAGGGCCAGCTTCCCCACTCATCATTTGTATCCTCACTCTACACCGGGTCTTTAAAGGACAAGTTCACCTTCATCATGTTCATATACATGTGGATTGAGATAATGCAGCAATATAAGTGGAACACATCAGTGAAATTTTGCGGAAAATTGGACAATCTGTTCAAAAGTTAGGATTTTTTAAAGTTTCTGTGCAGTTACTGCTGGATGAGAAGACTACTGCAGTTGATGATGTCACATGAATGATATAAGGAGAATACAAAGACAATCCACAAAATTTCATATTTTGAAAAAAGTACACATTCCCTCAACTTGTGTATTTGACATATGTTAAGGGTAATATTACTCCCCCTGCCCTCTGACAGAGACCAGTCATGTGCTCTTCTATTATGCAAGAAAAGTGAAAATATGTTGAATTTTCTTTATAGTTTCTTTATATCGTTGTACATATATGATATCACACGCTGTAGTAGTCTTGACAACCAGCGATCGCGGAACTGAAACTTCAAAAATTTATAACTTTTGAACGGATTCATTGTCCAATTTTCCTCAAACTTTCACCTATGTGTTCTACTAACATTGCTGTATTCTCTCAATTCACATGTTTATGAAGGTGAACTACTTGTCCTTTAAGTGTAGATTTTTAGCCTATCAACCCTGTCATTACCTTTGACAACCTACTCGTTCACAATGTAAGTCGCAAAGTTGGATGCTGGTCCTCAGAGAGTTAAACTTATGTCGAGACTATGAAAGTCCCCGGATGTAATATAGACACTGTCATATAAAACCACCATGACTTGGACAGCTGTTATGTTAACTCGCTCAGTGTGAAACACGCCATTACTCTAGAATATTAACAGGAAATTCACGGCGCCCTCTTTTCCAGTCTAATAATTTTTCAGTCGACGGAGGACATAAACTGGATCTAGGGTAAGCAGAACGCTTTCTGGAAGTGGAACGTGGGTTGACTCAAATCAGGACTCGTGCATTAACCAAAGGTATAGTTGCCATGTGCACGCAGTCAGCCCAGGCTACCCTCAAGGTATAAAAGCAGAAAAAAAGTCAACCAAACTGATAAAAAGAACTAGAAGGCGTACCTTTTCTTGCTCGGTGTTCAAACAAAAGAAGCATAATATACATTATATTCGTACATAGCTTATGTATCCCTGGACTTTAATTATTATTCATCTCTATTGAAAACGTTTGATAAAGAAAAGGAGGTAAAGGTGTCACTCGCACCCTTACAATGACTCCTTACACAGAACTAATATTAATTAATTACCGCTTAGAACCCAGTCGTTGTTGACTAGTCGAAGAATAGAAAGTGTAAGAGGGAACGAGGGAGAAATACGGAGAGAATGACAAAAAATACATAGATAGATAATATCTATATTGATAGATGGATAGGCAAATGAATAAATAGAGGAAGAGAAAGAGAAAGTGGATCGACAGATAGAGAGATAGATAAGGGGTTTCCTTCATGGTCAAGTGTTTGGCCCGTGCCTAAAGAGTTTGATTGATCTTGCGCTCGATTCAATAAGCGTTACTTAGCGAACCGAGCGTAAGATCAGTACTGATCGTAAGTCTGTTTTATAAAGACACTTACGCTTGATTTATAGCAAAGCTTTAATGGTACATAAAACGTTACTTTTTTTGAATCGCGTCAATCATGATCAATATTATGATGGATATTTATGAACAGACATGAGATTTGCTTATGAAGGTGGTCCCCTGCGCCACACATGTATCGTATGAAACATATGAGATTAGCCGGGTTCACACGTACACCAATTAGCGGGATACAAATCTCGAGATTTGCATCGCGATCGTCATCCCGAGTTTTTTGCACGTGTGGACAGAAAAAACCCGAAAATTAGCGGGATAAGCATCGCGATGCCAATCCCAAGAAATCTTGCGCTGGTTCGCCAATTAGCGGGATAATTGGCCCCACGCTGGTACGTGTGAACGGTCGGGATTACAATCTCGAGTTTTTACATCCCATCATGCAATGCGCACATAACAACAGCGAGGCCTCTGCGAAGAGGTCCTTCACCTCTTTGGAGCACAACAACAACAGCGCGCGAACCACACCACTGACGCGTAAAAGACAATGGACAAAGGTAAGTGCGCGCAGGCAGTGATAGAGAAGGGCGCTGTGTGACCCAGTTTGCAGGCTTTGCTGTTATCTCTATCGGCAATTAGCGGGATAATTCGGTACGTATGGACGCTCGCCAAATTAGCGGGATACCGATCGCGATCGCTATCCCGCTAATTTGGTACGTGTGGACGCTCGCAAAAAAACTCGGGATGAGCATCGCGATCGTCATCCCGCTAATTTGTACGTGCGAACCCGGCTATTAAAACCTAAAATGGCATTAAAACGCTTTATCCTGGCGAGGAAATTAAGCGCATGTTTTAGAGACAAGACACCAAACAGGTTAGTCATCGCATTCTTCATCAGCGACCAGGATGCGATGTGATGTTAGATTAAAAATCCGTTTCTGAAGCAGAACATACACACAAGGGTATACGTCTGCTCCTGGTCGGACGGATTTCAAAACTAACCTGCTTGTGATGGAATGCGTCTAGACTGGTAGTTGCTGCCACAGTGCATGGTAACCGCGCAGTGTGTATGTGCGCGTTTGGCGTAGCAACGACGCATCCATGGACTGGTTCCCTCCACGAAGAGCCAAAGATGAAAGGATGAAATCAGTGTTAAAAAACATGACAAATATGAATCCCTGATAGCTTTTCAATGGACTTACATTGCCAACGTCATGCTCCGAATTACTATCACGAAGATAAACGGTTCAGAGACCCACCTCATCTTGTCTTTCACTGACGCAAACTCACACCTCCGGCCCCCATAGAGACATCCCAGCCAGTAGTTGTGCCTTGTCCGTGTTTTATAAAGACACTTACGCTTGATTTATAGCAAAGCTTTAATGGTACATAAAACGTTACTTTTTTTGAATCGCGTCAATCATGATCAATATTATGATGGATATTTATGAACAGACATGAGATTTGCTTATGAAGTTGGTCCCCTGCGCCACATGTATCGTATGAAACATATATATATATATATATATAGGTAAACGAATCAGTAGAAAAAGAACGCCGTAAAAAATAATAAATCCTAGATCTTGAAGATCTTAAAAACGGAGCATAGCTCTCAAATACTGAAAGGCAAGGTCACACTCTTCATCAGTGCCCATGGTGTGACAAAAGATCTTAATCAAACCCGTTTCTGAAACAGACATGAAAACACGTCTGATCAAGGGCAGACGGATTATGAAACTCACCTTTCAAAGAAGTCATTGCGCTAAACAGATGGAGGTAGCGCACAGTGTCCATAGTGACGCATCCAATGACGCGTAGTCATGACTGCAAGATGACATGGCAAATCTCCGGCTCCAAAACAGTGAATCTGACAAGGGCCTCATCGCCAACAGTCGGAAGAGTAGCAGAAAATGTACACAGTACAGAAACGTAATAAGAAAATTGGTCTGCTCGGCATCTATATATATGTGTGTACGTGTGTGAATGTGTGTGTGTGTGTATGTGTGTGCGTGTGTGTGTATCTACCTTAAGCATATGCAAATGTAGTGATTATGCAGACACTTTTTTTTTACATTTTGTTTCATCGTAATGATCATGTAATTTCAAAAAGAAAAATTAGCCGAACTAATGATGAGTAAATTTACATAGAGAAAGGGAGAGAAAGCTTGAGCTCGAGTATAATAATATATTGTAACAGGGGAAAGATATTACAGGCCTAAATAGGACTGGAGATTAGTGAGTAGAGGGGTGTGTATATGGTCTGAAAGATTGTGTTACTTCTCTTCCTCTGTACAAATGTATTTGTAAAATCGCAACTGCTAATCAACAGCTTAATGAACATGTAGGCAAAAACAACAACAACAACAACAAAAGAACCTACGGGATTCGAACCTGTCATGTACTGCTTTTTCTTTTCTTTTTTTTTTTTGGGGGGGGGGGGGGGGGAGCGGCATTAGCACCAGGCTATTCCTGGTTGCCGGCAATGAAACGTTGAACTTGATGGAACAAATATCCAAGCTCCAAAATTCCGACACCACAACCCAGCTGATAATCATGTATTCCCTTTTGCATTCTATTCTCTCTTGATTAAACGAAGTAGTCACACGATACAACGCGTAGCCTGGGGAAATAACTCACGAGTTGCCTTCGATACCTCAAGGAGAGAAGGCGCTCATCTCAACGACTATTCTGACGACTACGCTTTCCTGGAAATTTGTCTCGACAGACCAGAGTAGCATCCCTCGTTTAAGTTACCACACCTTGTCAATAGCTGAGAAGCCTCCTAGGTTCCTCCTGTTCTAGTCGATATGAATGCTGCCTGCTCAACATATAATGTGAGCAAATGAAGCCCCTTTTTTTTAAGATACCCCCTCCCCCTTATCATGGTCAGCATTGGATCGGTGGGGTACAACAATGGCAGATGTGGTTATGCAAGAAACTTAATTGTCTGGAGGACACAGACGTGAGCACATGCTGATAAGACCACAATTGGGTTTTGCTTCTTCCATTTTACGTAAGTCTTCTCGTGTTTATTTTACATTTTTTCCCGACCAATCTTAAAGAGAATTCAGTTAAGATGCGCAGAGATTCCCAGAAGTTTGATTCCTTCCTCCCTCTATGCTCAAATAGTCCCACCAAAGGAATATTCTGGGGAAAAAAATACAAGCGACATTGCAACACTCACTTGCCTGCTAAAGATAAAACATCTCGACCATCTGGACAAAATCACCCGTGGAAAAGATTCGGTTACCTCTCTTCGAAAAGAGGACAATCTTGTCTAGGCTATTATTCTCCTACTAGTTTTCTTCACCTAATAAAGCATGCAGAAGTTATCTTCGCTGAAGTGCAAGCAAGCAGCATGATATCATCTTTCAACAGTTAAATGTCGAATCATAACGCGTCATTCAATTCTCGCAAATCCGTGTGCCTCTGGGTTTCCATGCCATTCGTTTTCTTTGCTCTGTGTAGAATAAACTATATCGGGCCATTACATATTGCTGGTTCGTTGTCCGCACAAGTTATTTCTAGTGGAAAGGAATGATTTATTCTCCGGAGTATAAGAGTTTCTATTATATGGCATACAGATCATTCCTCACTCCCGAAGCACTGTTAAAGAGGACTGATCGATGTCTAGTCGAGTTTGCTCAAATGTCAACCGATCAGTTTTGTAGCTTATATCCATAATATTAAAGTCAATTTTCATTGCAAAAGGAATTTGTCTTTTTAAAGTGATTTCTATACTTCGGATATTGCATTTTGGTTTAGCGACATTACTATTTCTACAAAGTAAACGACCATATCCCAGTCGCACTAAAAACTATTTAGATATACTATCAGAGTCAGCTTTGTTCTTTTTTTTTTACTTTTTCGTTTACGTTGTCATCTACTTTCATTTGCTTATAAAGTAAAATCTCCATGCCAATATAATCTCAGTATCTTTTGATGCAGACATGGCAGAGTATGTTATTTCTTGTGGTAAAACATTAACTTTCAAGCTTTCTGCAGGAATGCCATACTTTCTTCTGATGAAATGCTTCACTCTGACCAAACAGTTTTTCCTCGATCCTGATCTTACCGTACATCTGAAATGTCACACCTATTTGGTATTGCTCAACCTGGACATCGACAGGAACCAACGAAATACACTATAGATAGTTAAAAGGCAACGATGATCTTGACAAAAATCTTCTCTAGAAAGACCACTGGTTGATCAAGGAAGATGATTATTTGTTTGTTTGTATCTATTGTTCAATATTCCACGTTTCAACAAATGAACCATAAACATAACAACAACAAAATGCATGGGTGATTGTCAGGTACAACATCTAAGACAATTAAACATGTGAAATACGAGAAATATACATAAAAGCATTGCTTGTTTGTTATGTAGACTTATATAAATGATGAAGTCCCTTAAAGACTGTGTAGGGCTTCGTGATGTCTTAATTTTTGTTATCGAGATTATCAAAACTAGGATTCTAAGTAATTCTAAGTAAGTACAATAGACGAGAACTAATGATCTGCACTCAAACCCGTGTTGATAACAACCGATCCTGAAGATACACAACGTCTAATTGAATCAGCATCTATCAACGTAAAGATATGAAATCATTGTTAACTACAAAAAAAAAAATTGATAAAGAAAAAAAAAATACTGTGCTTAGCTACCTGCGGTGCTACATTTTAAGCCTAGTTAGAGATACATTGCAGAAGATGATATACAATGTTTAATTGAATCAGCACTTATCAGCGTAAGATGTCAAACTATTGTTTACCATTTATAAAACAAAAATACATATATTATTTTAGCTACCTCCGATATTACATTTTAAGCCTAGTCAGAGATACAATGCAGAAGATATACAACGTTTAGTCGAATCAGCGCTTATCCAAATAAGATATGAAACTATAATCCCCCCCCCCCAAAAAAAAAATCAGTAAAGAAAACAAAAATACTATCTTAACTATCTCCGATGCTACAGTTTAAGCCTAGTCAGAAATACAACGCAGAAGCTATTCAACTTTTTGTTTAAATTCACCACTTAATCAACATAAGATATGAAACTATAATTCCCCCCCCCCCCCAAAAAAAAAAAACGGTAAAAAATGTAATATTTTGGCTACTTCCGATTCTACAGTTTAAGCCAAGTCAGATATGCACTACAGAAGACAGAAAAGGAATAAGGGTTAGACACTGGCAACAGTCTCCGTTGCTGCACCCACAAGTAATTACAGTCATACCAGTACAAGTGATTGCAGTGGTTTGCATGGCATTTTAATCTATATTCAAATTCACTTTCTCTGTATGTCTTGTAATACAAAGCAAAGGAAACGTGTCGCTCAATAATTGTGTTATGTGAGATTGCTTGAAGTGTATGTGAGCTCTTCTATCATGGTTAGTTCCAATCGAGACATCTCATGCTTATATTCCACAAAGAAGCATGTACTGAAGCCACAATTGTAGTTGCTTGATGTTAAGAATTACATCGTTATTAATAACAATGAATTATCGAGCCACTAGAGGTGTTTATGATTCTCTCGTTTCTTTTTTCCAGATTGAAATAAATCCTTTTTGAAATCCATCCCTAATCCTTGTTAGTAGTACGTTTACTACTGATAAAGCACAATTGAATCGTTGGTAAGCGTTTTCTGCAGTCTCTCACAAAATCAATCAATAGAGTCATTCAATCACAGCCAATTCCAAATAGAATTGAGTTAAAAGTAAGATAGGCATGTCCTTGAAGTATCAGTCACACAGGTAACCAACTACGGAGTTGTCTGACCACGAGTGTTAAGAAGAAACCATTCAAACAAAGAAAGATCCCAACAAATAAAAGCGTCCGTGAGGGTCACGGTGAGCTGGGCATCACTTTGCGTTGACCGAGAAGCCGCTGCCTTCAAGGGCACCGCATCTCCCAGCCCTTCCTCCTAAGGTAATTTAGAGGCAATATCTATTGGATTTGCATTAAATGCTCGGACGGCCCCAACGAGCGAATTACGAGGCGTAACGCCAAAAGGAACTCCCCCGACCATGCCGACTACGCAGACGACGGCCAGGGCAGCTGACAACGTGATTTGATTACATCGTCTTCCCACCCATTAAACTTACACTGACCGACGAGCTAATAAGTAATTCGACCCCATGCAAAGGTACACTCGAAGTGATTGTGTTAGTTTTGTATTGATCTTCCCCATTCCACACCATTTTTGTCCATACCTTGGCATTCTCCTTCAACAATTTATAGCAGGTATATGTCAATAAACTAGACAGCATCACATAAATTGTGATCATTTCTACATACCAATGAATAATATTCGTATTATGTTGATAATAGCGATGGTGTTATCTCCACATGTGATCTCTTATAACTTTCCCATTGGTATGTACGAAAGAATCTTAACATAATGTTTGTGTGTTGTTGTTGTTGCTTTTTTTGTCTATAACATAAAGCTACTGCGACCCTTTCCATGAAAGTCAATGTCGCTAGATTGTTCCAAAACTACAGCCATTCGTTGCGAGCGATACAACTTAATGTGCTTTAACATAAGAAAGAGTGAAATTTTTATTGGTGATTAAACCGAAGGCAAATGGGTGCTTTATGCGCTGAGTTACATCATTACTTTACATGTTTGTTCAAACTTTGATATTTTATGACTTTCCTATCTTTGGTTTGATTTCGTGTGATTTCGCTTTTTATCTTTTTTTTTTCAGCCAACGTGCACATAGTACTGAATCATGCTTGTTCAGCATCCCTGAAGAGAAATTCATGGACAATCATGACTGTGCTGTCCAAGTGATGTTGCCATTAACCCATTTCACGATTTGTAGCCACTCGAATTCTGCACGAAATCAATTTCTAAAGTTGACACGTATATACTTGGAAGGTTTTTGAACAGGTTCTAAAAAGATGATTATTCGCACCGTCTGACTCGGCAGAATTTCCAACATTTAAAAGAACCCAACTTTGTAGATATCAGGCCAAAGGACAGAAGTCCTCTATCCAATGTGTGCGTCTTAGTTCACAATGTATCTGAGAATTCCACGAAATAGTGAATATCAAGAGAGTATAAGATGATGTCAGAATCTTTATTTAGGATACTGGATATGTATCTCCTTTCTTTCTTTTTGCAAGCTCCAAAGGAAGCATCGAAATTAAAAAGCATATGATTATGTGCAAGCTCTTAAGCAAACTAGTAAACATAGAACACTAAAAAGAAGGTTATTCTGTTATCATCATTTTTTTTTTTTTGCATTTGTCGCTAGCAAGAAATCGAAGCTTAATTATGACTACGGGGAATATGACAGAATTAATGTCTGTTCGAGCACTGTCATATATAGGTCGTGTGGCTACATTACGTATGTAACACGACTCCAGATCATTACACGGACCTATCTTATAGGCATGAAAGGTGAGACTGCCCTGTTTTACTCCAATGCAAACATCGTTAGTGTTTTCCCCAAAGGTTGAAGGGAAATTGACAGAAATGTCAATTTTTGAAATTATTCAAAAAACAAACAAACGAACGAACAAACATATATATATATATATTTTTTTTTAACAGAAAGTTTACTGTCTGCAAGGTACACGCTCTTTCCTGTATTTTAATTCAGGTAAGTAAATAGATCTTAAATAAAAGAGTGAGCGTGCGTGATGCTGTCTGTGTATGTCTCTGATAGTGTGTGTGAATGTGACTGTTTGTGTGCTGTGCGTCTGAGTGCGCGAGTGCAATAGATTTCTTTCCCTCATATACAAATTCACCCGTGATGAAAAAACAACAACAACCAGTGACTGTTTATAAAGAACAGATTATTAAATGTATTGAAAAGGACTGATTGATTGACGTATAATGAATGGTGTATTACGACGCGATATTGAAATTTCACACGGCGTCATTACGTTCATTTTTGTCCAGGGCACTTTAGGTGTGAAATAATAAAGATGTTGTGTCATACCCACTGGCACCGACAAATTTTCTGTCAACTCAACGGTCACCTGTGCTGTGTGAGATGGCGGTGAAGTGACTGGGCTGACGCGCAAACATTCGTGGCCAGGGGTGAAACTGTTAATTGAAAATACGTCTCTCAGCAAATTGCACGTGACTTCATTCTAGCCCCAGTTTAAACAGTCCATTATCTTCGAATGAATGCGGCAAGACGGCGTACGTTCCTCGCGGTCAGCATTTTTTTTTTTTTTTTTTTTTGGGGGGGGGGGTATTTTTGTCTGTTTCCACACACTTAAAATCTTATCAAATTTTCCTACGCTCGGTTCTTATTCTTCGTGAAATTTTTAACAACAGCTGAAAAAGGAATGACTTTGCATTTTCCCCACGACAGAGCTTGATCAAGCTCTACTTTGTAAAAACTGAGAGGGGGAGGGAATGAATGTTTCTCATAATGGTTTTGAATTATTTTTGATTCAAGCTAGAATTTGACTTACTTATATGACACCAATTGTACGAAATGACGCCTCTTGTTTGTTTGTTTGTTTTGTTTTTTGTGTTAAAGTTCCTTTTTTTTGTTGCAAATATAAAATGGACAATTAAATAGTGGGGCAGCTTAGCAAACCTATTGTGCATTTTGTGATACAAGCACCAAATTTGGCACAAATGTACATCAACATATTGCAAACATTTTCAGATATTGGGCTACTTGGAATTCTCTCTTTATGTCCGCCATATTGGATTTCAAAATGGCCACCATTTGAAATCTACATTTGCTATTATTCTCTGGGTCTAATGCTGCTATTGACTCGATTCTGATGTCTAAATGTATGTTTTGGGGGCAAGGAATCCAATGGTAACAATCTGCATTGCGTATTTTCACCAATGGGCCGCCATATTGGATTTCAAAATGGCCACCATTTGAAATCTACATTTGCGATTATCTCTGGGTCTATGCTGCTATTGACTCGATTCTGGTGTCTAAGTGTATGTTTTGGGGGGCAAGGAATCTAATGGTAACAATCTGCATTGCGTATTTTCACCAATGGGCCACCATATTGCATTTCAAAATAGCCGCCATTTAAAATCTACATTTGCAATTACCTCTGGGTCTAATGCTGCTATATTGGATTTCAAAATGGCCGCAATTTGAAATCTACATTTGCGATTATCTCAGGGTCAAGAAGACAGGATGGAGACACTGACCAAACCTGACCAATCAAAGAGGAAAGACATTGGTAGTGGGTAGAGTTCACTCGCATAGAACTTGATCAAATTTCAGTGAACTTTGAGAGCTTCGCAGGATCATTTCACTCAGAAAGACTCGATGATGGTCATGGCATTGAAGCTGCGATGGTTGCACACGATGTACAATATTAACCGGAGGGCCAAACCCCAAAAAGTCGCTTACTTAACGAGTGAGTTGCACTCTCTCTACAAACTAAGTAGACCATGCTTATTTTCAAGTTTTTATTGTAACAAACAACATTCCACTGGTCTACCTCAAAAAATTTGTTGCGAAAGCCTCCAAATCCAAGATGGCGTCCAAGATGGCCGCCATATTTACTGAATTTGTTATTTGAAAGATAGAATTTGATTGAAAGATCAGATTTCAACAAATGTGATGTCATATGAAAGAGAATAAAATTTTCTACAAGTTGATACCATTTTTGTGGGTTATTGTGGTAAGTGGATTGAGATTTTAAGGAAAAAACACTCATTTTTTGATATTTTTCTGAAAAAAGGAAAATCTTGAAAATGCTTGATTCAGCATAAATCAGAGAAAAACTGAAGGATTATCTTGAAACATTTCAAGAATTTTTTTTTACATATAATCAATATTTGGAGAAAATTAGGGGTCAGTACCGTTTTTGTTTCAGGAGTTATGATGTCTCAAACTTGAAAACTCACTATGTAAAAATGGCCACTTTAGTTGTGACAATACCTTGTTGGTCGTAAAAAGAGCCTGCGCGCGCCAAGACTACTACACGCACCACCGACACTGGCGGTTGTAGCAGTGCCAGTGGTGCGTGTAGTAGTCTTGGCAAACGCAGACATTTTCTTTGACAAACAAGGGTTTGTGCCTGCAAACTAACTTTTCATATACCAAGTGGTAGCTCAGGTGACGCTGATTGCTATTATTTCAAAGTAGATTGTTCTGAAGCGGATGAGATGAAGCAAAAATATCTTTCAAATAGAGGTAGAAGCTTGAAACAACCTTGCTATAGAAAGTTTAAAACAAAATCTGGATCAATCACTCAAAAAATTCAAGATTGCAGGCCATCAAAGTTGACATAGTGTATTGCGCCAAAGTAAATGTATCATTTCGATTTTGATACAATTTTGTCTGTTTTGCTGTCTATTTATATGGTTTTTTATATATTCTGAACATTTTAATGCTTTTTCAAACCATCTTAGGTTTTTACGGAGACATTTTTTTCAGAATGCACCATGAATATTTCTCTAAAAAGTTAAAAAGAATAAATTAAAAATGTTTATGAAAACCATGCAGAAATTAACATCTTTCCCATATAATCAATATTTGGAGAAAATTAGAGGTCAGTATTGTATTTGGTTCAGGAGTTATAATGTCTCAAACTTGAAATCCCATTTCACATAATATGCATTTACACGCATCTGTTCCCAAAGACGTCACAGAGGGTCAAATCCAAGATCGTGCTTACTTTTCGAGTTCCACTCTCTCTATAAACAAGACCATACATAATATTAAGCATACTAAGCAATGTTCCGTAAGTACACCTCAATAGATTTGTTGCAAAAACCTCCAGAGTACAGATGCGGTCCAATAGGGCCGCCATTTTTATTGAAGTTAACATTTCAAACATAAAATTTGATAGAGACATTGAATTGCAACACATTTAATGTCATATGAAGGAGAGTAAAACTTCCTAAAAGTTGATACCACTTTAGCTGTGTATTGTGATAAATTGGGGGAGGGGGGAATCCATATTTTTATATTGTTTTGAAAAAAGGAAGAAATGTGAAAATGCATGATTTATCTAGTATTTATCAAAGAAGAACTGAAGAATTATTTTGAAACCTGCGATTGAGATTGAGATTTACTGAGATTGAGACATAATTCATATTTCTGGAATTACAGGCAATATCATACACTATTGACAAGTTAACGTCTAAAACTTGAAAAAATTACATTTATGCATTATGAATTTTGCATACAATGTGTTTACATGGTCACATGTAATACTGTAACGGTCTAGTGACTTGCAAGTACCTGCAAACTAACTTTTCATGCCAAGTGGTAGGTGACGCTGATCGCTATTACTGTAGCATTTCATCATAGTAGATTGTTCTGAGGCAGATAAAATTGAACAGAAAGTATTTTCCAAAAAGAGATAGGAGCTTGGAATTTGGCACAAATTTTGCCAATGTGTAATATTTAGCGATAAAAATAGTATCCACACAAAATTCAAGATGGCGGTAATTAATCGAGGTTGTCGTTCAAGGCATTATTTACCATTAGTGCACGTGTATAAAACAAAAACCCAGCTTTACTTAATTCCTCAAACTAGCTCTAAACTGTGAGTTAGGGATAGAACATCTAATGTACAAACTGAAATCAGTATAATTAACGCTAAATATTGTTAGATATACTAAATAGATCTGATAAGAATGTTTTTTATATACTAAATTGTCAACAGTTATGGCTATGGTTTCTTGAAAAGCAATGGTGATATCTCCGTATGTTTTAGGCTTTATTATATTTTTTTTTACATGGTAGAATGTTTTGTAATACAACTAACCTGCACATATAAATCGAATGTGATATCTCTCCCAATGGTAGAATACCTTTAGTGTGTTGCGTCAAAGTTAAATCTCAACTTATAACTTATAATTTGATATGTTTTTTTTAATCTTCTTATATTGTTGTCTATTACATGTTCCGATACATCCGAACGATATTGTGTTAGTGTAAACCATATTGAGGGTCTTTTTTTTTGGGGGGGGGGGGGGGGTGGAGCTCATTCCAGTGTTAGGGTAAGGCCCAATCTTTGATAAAAAAAGAAATGCTTCTGTATCAAAGATATGCTTCTTTACTTGTATGTTACTCTGCTGTTGTAGAAACGCCTGAATGATGATGGTATATGTGTAATAATGTCTGATCCGTAGATGTCCTTGAAAGCCCTTCTGATCCGAACCCCCCCCCCCCAAAAAAAAAAAAAAAAACCCGACATGGCGGCAATTTCTCAACTTTGTTGTGCGAAATGTGTTGTGCGAAATTACTTTTCAGTATATTGTTCGAATAAAATTGTCCAAATTGATTATTCGTGCTGTATATTCACATTTACAAATAAGCATGCTGAAACTGTATTTTCTGTTACCAGATTTTTTTTACATTGTTTTTAGGCTGATTTCATGTGGGTTATAGTGTCACAATTGATCTGAGCTTATGCCATTGGTAGATGCTTTCCCATATTAGATATCAGGATCACTCGAGAGTGAAAATGTTCATTTTCATTCATTTTAGAGTGACCTCGGGGATCACTCGAAGAGTGACAAGTGATCCCTAAGGCAGGGCTCGACACTAACGCTGGTCCGGTGGCCCGGGGCCACCAAAAACGCACGTCGGGCCACCAAAATGTCAGAAATGAAGAACATAGGTGGCCTGATCGGGCCACCAAAAAAGATCGGATATTTGCCTTTGGGCCACCAAAAACAAAAGTTAGTGTGGAGCCCTGCCTATTAAGGTCACTCTAAAATGAGTGAAAATGAACATTTTCACTCAAAAGTCACTCCAATTTCACTCTAAATTCACCGTTTTCTTGTTATTCACTCCTCACATCAAAAGCAAAAACTTCCACTCGATTTGTTTTTTTTTTCTTTTTCGGAGAGTAGAATATCACTGGTTATATACCATAAAAACCTAAGACGGTTTAAGATAGCACAACAGACAAAATTGTATCAAAAACGAAATAATACATTTACTTTGGCGCAATTTTATACACTATGTCAGCTTTGATGGTCTGCAATCTTGAATTTTTTGAGTGATTGATCCAGATTTTGTTTTAAACTTTCTATAGCAAGGTTGTTTCAAGCTTCTACCTCTATTTGAAAGATATTTTTGCTTCATCTCATCTGCTTCAGAACAATCTACTTTGAAATAACAGCAATCAGCGTCACCTGAGCTACCACTTGGTATGAAAAGTTAGTTTGCAGGCACAAACCCTTGTTTGTCAAAGAAAATGTCTGCGTTTGCCAAGACTACTACACGCACCACTGGCACTGCTACAAGCGCCAGTGTCAGTGGTGCGTGTAGTAGTCTTGGCGCGCGCAGGCTCTTTTTACGACCAACAAGGTATTGTCACAACTAAAGTGGCCATTTTTACATAGTGAGTTTTCAAGTTTGAGACATCATAACTCCTGAACCAAAAACGGTACTGACCCCTAATTTTCTCCAGATATTAATTATATGTCCAAAAAAGTTCTTGAAACGTTTCAAGATAATCCTTCAGTTTTTCTCTGATTTATGCTGAATCAAGCATTTTCATGATTTTCTTTTTTTCAGAAAAATATCAAAAAATGAGTGTTTTTTCCTTAAAATCTCAATCCACTTATCACAATAACCCACAAAAGTGGTATCAACTTGTAGAAAATTTTATTCTCTTTCATATGACATCACATTTGTTGAAATCTGATCTTTCAATCAAATTCTATCTTTCAAATAACAAATTCAGTAAATATGGCGGCCATCTTGGACGCCATCTTGGATTTGGAGGCTTTCGCAACAAATTTTTTGAGGTAGACCAGTGGAATGTTGTTTGTTACAATAAAAACTTGAAAATAAGCATGGTCTACTTAGTTTGTAGAGAGAGTGCAACTCGACCTCTGTTTTTAGCTTTTGGCCCCCCGGTTAATCACCAGACGTGCAGGCTCCAGTACAACAACACCAAACTACATCTCAATACACGTACATGATGCCCAGAACAGATAATTTTCCTTGATGTGATTAACACAAAGCAGTTACAAAAACAAAACTTGAACAAACCTAAAAAGAACTAAACAACTAAACAACGACAATGTAAATTAGGCAGAATGATATTGACTTCCGTGTATCAAGATTTTGAAATTAAACTCGTCATAACAATATTCCCATATCATTACTTTAATTGAAAGTTCGTCGGAACAGTGATCATATTACATTTCTGGAAGAAGACAAACATAAACAACTAAGTCACTCAACAACAGACAAACAAACAAACACCCACCGAAGTGGTCCCCATGAAGGGATTCCAAGGGTCGAATTTAGCTTCGACATCTGCCTCCCCGTGTCCGTTCTCTTCATCTCGGTGAATCTCCATCTAAAAATCGTTTCCGCGCGCATTTCGCACGAACGCAATCTGGGTTACGGCGATTCAGCGGACTTGCATTGATTGATGTTCTGTGAGATTGTGTTTCATAGCACGACAAATATTTGCACACCGTGTTCCCTGGCTTGGCGTGGATCAATCGCAGCCAGGCGAGGATGGTGGCTGCTGTTCAGCATGTTTTATTTTCTTGCTGTTCCCATCTTTTTCGAGGAGCAGCGGTCATTTGAAGGGTTTGTCACCTAGGATTTGCCCAGTCGCGTGTGGAAGACACACGCATTTCCGCTAGATGGACGATTCGGTTTCGACCTCTAGGTGACACTCCAATGCACGAGTTAGAATAGAATCAGATACATCAGGCACGTAATGAACACGCCTGCAAATGCCGATACACTCCTAAGTGAATAGAAAAAGGAACACATCATATCTGTATCTTGTATGTACCTGATTCTTTGCTCTATTATGGATGATATAAAGTTGTGATGGGTCCATCAGTGAAACTTGTGAATGCATCATCAACATACAAAGATAATGAAACCGAAGAGAAAAAAAAATCAAGAATATATCAATTTTCATTTCACTTTACGAGCACTGTAGTTACATTTGCAGGCTCCCCCTCGAGAGGAGAGCAGCGATCGTGCAATGTTTTGATAACCTGGTATAAATCGGCGGCGAAAAGAACTCAATGAAATTCAACGATTAACCTTGAACAGGATGACGTGTAAACGGAGTGAGATCGCGCGCGATCTCCGCTTGACGTGAAATCTATTAAGGATGTCGTTTGAACGTGACGTCAAGTATGTGCACTCACATGATGAAGTGGGAGGGCAGAGCCCGAAGAGTCAGGCTCGTTCAAGATTAATTACGAATCATGCAGCGACTAACGCGTTCGACAACAGCAGTGCTATCGACAAAGAGAGAGAGATAGAAAAAAAAGATGATGTAGTTAAATCCAACCCAACAGATTCGTGTACATTGTACCATGAGTGTTTACTCACCAGTGACATTTTTCGTCTGGAAATCCAGAGCATTTCGCTTTAAATAGCAGCAATAAAGCTTTAAAGCCCGGAAGAACTAGGGCTAGGCAGCCACAGAGCAGGTTTTTGACGATGAACGCCTGTAGGTAAAAGGTTGATTAAACATACCGGATGGGCGTAGGAATATTAAGAACGACATGTTTTCCGATGTACACTCAAGCAGAAATTGTGATGCATGGAAGACGTTGTCCTCTCCAGGGCAATGTTCCTAATTATCCATTAATATATTGTTTTGTATATTACAAAATAGACCAAAAAAAAAAAGCCTGAGAAAGAGAGAGAGAGAGAGAGAAAGAGAGAGAGAGGGAGAGATAATGATTTGGTGGTTGTGGTGTAGTTGTGCTGATACTGATCTGATGAAGATGAATATGTAGATTATATATACATATATAATATATTATACATATATATATATATATATATATATATATATATATGCGTGTGTGCGTATATATATATATATACACGTAAGATATATTCCAGTGAAGATATTTACAGTTCGGCACATCACATACCGTATGCAATTAGTATCCCTGCTCTCTCTCTCTCTCTCTCTCTTTCTCTACGACGTCTATATAATGTAAACACAATTTGTTTTTATTCTTTTATCGTCTGAAGTTGAGGATTCTCTTGAAAATGACACGTGCTTCGATGGGATATTGACTCACGTAAGGCACAGGCACGCCAGTTAATACTGCCGACGACAAGATGCCGCTCCTCTCAAAGCTCAAGATGACAACTTGAAATTTTTGCAAACAAAGCGAATTGAGCGGCGGCCAGCCACCCCTCCCCTACCACCACCAGCCCACCATCCTTGGCACGAAGGCTTCTGTTAAATGATTGACGCGCAATGTTGGCATGGATGCTAATGAAGATAATTATTTTCATTCTACTTAACAGGTACATATCTCGTCTTTTTTCAACCCTTGCTATCTTCATTATTGAATGAATGATTGATTGATAGATAGATAGATAGATTGATTGACAGGAAGACATTGCTTCAATAATTAAATATAATGTGTACGTATACATTTTTACGGCTATTTTGTACAATTATTTTTTTTTATCGTTTACATCATTTCTGTACAGCAAGGACCATTGTCATTTCTTGAAGAAGCCACGTTAATGTTCCCGCTAAGGTTCCGTATGCTATCCAATGAAACTCAAGAGGTTAGCAACGGATGACTTTCCATGAGTTAAAACGATTTTTCTCTTAATAAAAACAAAAAAGCCCAATTTTACACGTGAAGAAGCCATTCTGTCTCTTTGTCGAATAGGGGTTCATAATACATCTCTTTTCTTCTCATTCTGCATGCGATATCTCATTTGTATACTTTAAAACGAAGCATTATTATATCATTTCATGCCTAACTATACTTTAAAACAGATTGAGTGCAGCATCAACTTGAGAACTAAAAAAGACTTGTCGTATGGACAGTGCCTTTAAACAGGGTAATAATTATCTGGAATAAAACTAGATAGAAGCAATGCACTAACACTTTCGTCACCGGAACGCAACGAAACAACCTTACACCCTGTACTTTATCTATTCGATAATTGACATGTTTGTGTTTGAATTTGTAGAATTGGGTTTCTATCTTTTTACAGGTACAGCGTGCCAGGATCTATGCGAGGTTATGTAAAGTGAATACGGAGAGGTTTCTCTGCACTCTCTTCAACCTCGTGTGGTGAATATGAAGTCTGGTCGTGCGCTGCTGTGTCAACACAGTGTGCGCTGCGCCTCCCACGGTTGATCGGCATTAAAGGTGACATCTGTGGCGTTCTATTGTGTAAGAATAGCTCGACTTGCGCGAATAGGCCTATGCCAAAAATTGGAGGAGAAAAGCTTCTTGCAGATTAAACCGCATCGGTGTCTTCAATGTATGCCCTCCTCGTCTATCATGCCGTACAGCGAGATCCCCCCCCCCTCCCTCCCCCTCAGAGTGCATCGGATGGGAAACGGACACACTGCGACCGCTGTCGACTCGACCATAGAGTTTAAAAAAAAAGACCGGATCGATAATGATCACGGCGGATCCCGTTTGCTGAGTTCCCGTGACGTCTACGCTTCAAAGCCGCAATTCTAAATCACGTGACCTTCGGTGTGTCAATGGAATGCAGTGTATCTTGCGTCAATCTTCCACCCCTACTCCTTCACAGGCACGACGTCCTATCAAGCTTGCTAGCACAGAGGTAGATATCGAGAAAAGGACTTGAATGAAATCGGCTACAAAACATTATTGCCTAGAACAGTTAGTTTATTCATTCAGATTTGCCTCATTTCAGTTTTTTTTTTCTCTTTCTGTTTTTCTGCTTGGTTTTCAGTCTCTCGCCGTTGGTTTGTCTTCAAACTGTCCTTAAATTACCACCTCCAAGACCTCTAGGCAGGTGATTCCATGCCATGGGTCATTTCGGAATCAAATGTCACATAACAGAAGATGCCCATAGAAGTCGCCATGCAGCAAAGATTTCTTATACATTCTTATATATATATATATATATATATATATATATATATATGTACACATATATATATATATATATACATATATATATACATATACATATATATATACATATATATATATATATATATATATATATATATATATATATATAGTATGTTCTCCAATGGACTTCTTTTGCTGTTGTTGTTCATTCATTATGAATAGGGTTAATTTATTGATGTGTGTATGATATAAATGTTACAGATACGGCAACTCAGACTACAACTTGTGCAGACTTCAAAATGTGTAGAACGAGACATACAGAAGGGTTTCTCCTAATTTCTCTACAATCGGACAGAAAAAGGGAAATCACAGAAATGGTAATATTTAAACATGCTATCACACTAAAAATATAGTCACACTTTCTTACGCAGATCGAATGACACGATATCCTGACCTCACTGTTCTGTCATTTGTCATGAATATGTATAATTATATGCAAATCGTTGCATGCATAATTAGATCGAGGACACCCACGTGATGGGAAGCTTCTAGAGAGAATAATACATGACACTCGATATCGAGGAATAAAGTTGTACAGTTGCTTGTTGATTGCTCATGAAAGTTTGGTCAATGGATGACGCATGTGACGTTGATTGCCAACAACTTCTCTTTGAGGTCATAATGCATTATTAGTGTAAATTCATGTCTTTTGACCAATAATTCTGCAACCGTGATCATCCGCAATCTCTGAAAATCATAAAAATTCTTGCAACATACTTCGCCTTCTTCATGAAATCAATAAAATCTAAAGAGGAACTATCTAACCATGATATTATATTGCTTCATTTTATTTGCATGGTCATTTGATAATGACCGATATCACTATTTCGAAAGTATGAAAATCAATACGTGTGTTATTTTCAGTCCAATTTCCATGAAACTATTCATGTTTTGTGTGTTGACATGTAGGCTATTTATTTTAGCTTGTATATCTAAGTTGAATCATCTGTACTCGTGTGGAAATCTTTGGTCCCAAAGTTCAAAGTTCGAAATATTTTATTGCCATGTAAAAATATACATACAATTTGTTTTTGGACATTTGTGCAGAGTGCATAAGTGTTACAAAAAGTACGGTAATCACTCAGTATACAAGACGACATGCAAAATAATATCATACACAATGACATTTATATGTAGTACATATAACAGCTGCAGCAACAGAAATCACTTTTATAATTATAGATATTGCACAAAATATTTCACAATACTTATTAACAACATACACCACACACACAAACACAAACACACACGCACACACACATTCACAGGTAATATACGCACACATCAGGGTATATACACACAAACACACATACGCACACACACACACACATATATCCCCTCCACACACATACACTCACACCTACACAATTCACGGTTTTACTCGAAAAAGTGCGCTGGCACAGACATACCTGGATGAGATTTTGAAAAAAAGTATAAAAAGTATATAAAAGTATATAATAACAATAATTTTGTTGTTGTTGATGTTGGTGGTGGTGTTTGTGACGATAGTTTGAATCTGACATTTGTCTTCCGACGAATTAGCTAGCCTTTCAAATGATAGGAAGGAAAAGAATTTGCATCTCTGTTCATGCGACATAAAAGTGTTCGCCGGCATACCACACCATGATGATATATTACGTACATCAGGCTTGTGTTACGATAAATGTCATTTTCACTTTTTATTAACATGGTGGGAGCGACTGCAGAAACGGGATTTCCAAAGCAATTCAATTGCGATATACGCCATCGCTTGGGAAACGTGTTTATTTTCTGCAATACACTTCAGACGCAAGCTCGTATATACGCATACACGCACACGTACACTTTTTCTGTCATTATATCTGTCTGTTTATAACTCGGGTTTCACTCCGTCTACCGAATTGCATGGGTGACAACCCATCCTAATTAAATCATGACCAATAAACTGCCTTCATCTTATTACAACAGGTATAGGATATGGCGAAGTTAACGCGTCCCTCCTTGCAATTTGCGTTGGTACACAATAAAGAGTTAGACTTCATGCGAAGCTGCTGTGCATATGCGGATTCTAATTGGACATAAATTGTAATTTTTCTATGATTTCATGACTCTGACCAACGGCCATAACCAATTAATGGATTCATGTGAAATGCAGCCATAACCATGGAATCTGACATTTATGTGTCAGTTATTCTCAGTCTTATTTAAGATGATAAAACAAACCTCTCGACATCGCCTTATGAAATACCAAATTTTCATGGCTAGAGATATAGCCTAAACCATGCACGTACTGAAAAAAGAATGAATTGCCTAACTGCTAACGAGTGGTTGTTGCTGTTGTTGTTTATACTGGCAACCATCCGTCCAAGATCAATTTCAAGACGTTTCAGTTGTGGTATAAGCATGCATTCTGAATTCCACAAGAGAGAGAGAGAGAGAGAGAGGGGGGGGGGGGTGGGGGGAAGAGAAGATGCGAGAATAAAATGGCCAGCGTATCGCAGAGAACATCTGTTGGGACAATCATCCTGGTGGTTGATACCCTGTTGCCATCCATGGGCCTCCATACAAAGCTTTCTTCTGAAACACCCTCGGGAGTGGCGTCCCTCAGAAATGTAATGGATTATGACGTAAATGTGTCTCAAATTAACGCAGCATCCGACTGTGCGTCCAGTTTATACTTCGTCCTATTTCGCAGAGCCGACGGAAGGTATCATCCACCTGATGATCAACTTTTCGAGGAAATGAAGACATTTAATCTGCTTGGTATGAGTCTTTTTTTTTTTGTCGAGAGCTGCTCAATTTGCCATCGCAACAAACACAAAGGAATTCAATTGCGCAACAATCCTTTTAAGGTCAGCATATTTTCGATGGATGAATCTTAACCAGTAAGCATTCATTTCGATAACATCTATAGTGAAACAGAGATGCCCCTAAGACTAGAGACACGAAGCTCTTCCCAAAACACCTGCCAAAGACGGTACGTTGTGACAATTGTGAGACAGAGCGGTTGACATCCGTTTAACGTTGAGCAACATTTTGTAGAGTTTCTATGGTGTAAAAGAAACGAATACTAGTTCTGTGCTTGAAAATTGATTCGATTAAAAGATAACTTACTATTATGTTTGTTTGTTGTTTTTTATGTAATGTAACTGTATACACACTCGAACACCCGGAGTAAAAGTAGATGTATTTTAAGTTTGTTCTCATGGCGTCTTTATCCGTGTGTGTGCGCACTTATCGTGGCGTCATCACCGCATGACAGAAATGCAGTGGATCGATCTGAGATGTACATGCATTTAAAGAAATACGACACAAAGGGCTTCAGTGACACTGAAATGACGGTAAAAAGCGAAGTTTGTTTGTTTGTTTGTTTACTTGTTTCATTTATCCATCTGAAAAGGTGGCTGGATAGCCCATATTCACTAGATGGTCTTCTATGGGGTCCATTTTGATGTGAGGCGAGACCACTTCATCACCAGGTTATGCCCACCCTGCTCCTTTCGATGAATGAATGAAGCGGGATCTTTTACGTGCATGAGTTGTTTCTCTCCCATACACGGGACCTCCATTTCATGTTTTTTTCCGAGGGACAATGCGTTTTGCCTCTTACTAGAGGGGACGGTGTGATTACATACAACATTGCTCAATTAGACTCGGGGATTGAACCCGGGTCCTTTGGATCTGGAGGCAGACGCGCTACCGACCGATCCAAATCACTGCCCTTATTATCAGTATTCGTGTTCATTGGCGCGTTTGTTCACCCTGACATCATGATTGAGTGTAGCTTCATGCTTTTGCACTAATCTTTGTTATTGTTTTGCAAAAATCACTGTTTCTCCTCAATCAGTGGTACACTCATCCGAAGCTGGATCAAACTTTAATGTAAAGTTGCACGTGACGTTGTTTGGATGTCTTCATGGAAGACGAGAGAAACGAATCAAGAGTAACGATGACGTTCGTGCCACACGATGTCTTTAGTTTACAAATCTCTCTGGATAACTGCTTGCATCGTGGCAATAAGTGCAAACCCGAGTACAAGGTTCAATGATCGCCCATCTGGAGATTCGTTTTCCTGCGACACTTCCCAATTACTTGACTGTGAGGTGAATGAGTCACAGGCTACAGTATAATATATGTTCCTTTTGCACCAAAACAAAACAATTCATACGGCAGTGTACGGCCAGGTCCATCTATTTGTCCTCACTTTTCTTGCTGAGATTTGTGAAGACACTGTTTCCCTTCACCTTGAGCATCTCACAAAGTGGAGATGGGTTCTTACAGATCCTGACTTGGTTCATTCATCATTCTTTTTCCCCACAGAATAATTGCATACCGGTATTAGCAACCTTTCTACTCTATCCAAAAAGGTGGTAGGCCTACTACACGAATCTAGTGATCAGAATGCGGGGAGGAGTGCGTGAGGTCACTTGTGGTCCCAACATGCTGGTAATCAAGCCTTAACGATTTGCTCAAACTCGCTGATCTGTGTGATCGCATCTATTAAGTAACTCGACGTATAAGACCCCATGGGTATTCCTATTTCGGCCGGCGTACACATTCATGACTAGCGCATATGGACTCACCTTTGCCTCTCGATCGATCAGGGTGTTTGGATACAGGTAACCGTAGACCGCTGTGATGTCACAGACGAATGCAAATATTGGATAAGATCAAAGAGAGGACCCCCATACTCCATTAGGCCCCCGATTTCGTAGTGGCTGGATCATTGTATTGATTGAGAATGGTGATTGCTCAACAACTAGATGCAGCTTAGCTATGGATGAACTCTTAGTAATCCTGGCCAGAGCAGACGTCATATGAAGTGCTGTCGATTTTATAATCATTATTTTCTGAATATGATAAAAATGATGGGTGGTTATTTGAAACTATTTACAAGTGTATACATAAATTGCTTTTTCTGGTGTTTTTTTTTTTTGTTTCATCAACAGTAGATTTCAATACTTATTACACAAAAGCCTAGTCCTGTCTTTAAAAAAAAAAAACACACACGCAATTTCCATACGCGTTTTGTATTCTTCAAAAGAAGCATCTATGATTATTTTTCGGTATTCACTTCTTAATGTGTGTGAGTGTGTGTGTGTGTGTGTGAAATAATCGCAATAACCTTATCTATGCTGGTGTGCAGAAACGGCATTGTCAAGTGTACTCCATGCTAAGAATAAAACACTCAACATAAAGCCTTTTTTCTTCTTTAAAAAATATGGAGAAAACAATGCTTGCTCTCACAGTCCTGCAGTAATTGCACATTTAAGACAAAAGCGTAAACTCAGGAGATCGTCCACGACTAATGGCACAGTGGAGAACCATAATGGGCAAGTCATCTCGAATTTCACCGTGCTCTGGATTTTCCCCGAGGCAATATTTTGAGTCGATCGAATAAAGACGCTGTGAAGATCCGCAACAGGTGTATTGCAAAAAGTTTTGGTAGTGTTGCCGATATCGTATCCATTACAGATCGATGGAAAATAGAGCAAAACAGACGAAGATAAAGAGCGAGGAGCGAGAGAGAGAGAGAGAGAGAGAGAGAGAGAGAGAGAGAGAGATAACTTTAATTACATTTCTTCACTTTCTGGTCAAATTGTAAAACGATATACAATGCATCGTGAAATCTACTTGAGTGTAAACGTTGCCGAAACATGTTGATAATCAAAATGTATCACTAAACCTATACTGCACATTTATATAATGTTTATTTCAGTGTGTATGTGTGTGACGGTGTCATGTGTGTCTGAAGGTGGGAATATGAGTTGTGTGCGCACAACTTTGCGTGTTTGTCTGCACGTATGAAGGCTTAATTTTCAGAATTTGTTTAAATGATGTCAGTCCAGGTACATTTATATGAGACAGAAGAAATGCAACTCCTACTGGTAATAAATGAACCACATGAACACCATTTTCATTATCTCAGTACTTCCGTCTCATTAATGCTCCTTGAGCGAAATGGATCCGGCTTTGTTGTCGTTATTCTTTGTTTTTTTATGATCAATATTGAGCAGGTGATGAATGAGCCTCATCCTGGCTGTCTTCTAGCCCCTGCATATGAGTGACTTGTCTAACCCAGTCTCCTCGAATACTCACCGTCTAATGTCCTGCTAGTCCCGCTAAGAGCCCTCTCCTCCCAGATTCCCGCCGTATCAAGAGGAGGCAGCGACAGCTTAAGACGTTGCGCTTAATCACAGGGAGTACTTCAGGTTTTCGCTCCGTCGAATACTCGAGTGCCGGATCTGGGATGCCACGGCCGATGAATACCGCAAAAGTACCGAAATGAGATGTAATAAGATTTCGTAATGATTTCGACAAGGGTTCTCCACCGTGCAGCATGGCTGTCACTGAACTTGGAGAAGGTTTGCGAGATTACTGTGCAAAATTGAAACGAATCTACTGAATATGGAGGGTGTTTTACGATGCGGCGTGATTGGGGAGCACCTACGAATCGGTAATTTTGCTCTAAGAGTGGTTGCGAATATTTACACGGGCCTTCAACCGCCAAGCACTGCCTCAAGATTATCGCTTTTTATTGAGAGTCTTTGCTCCGACCGCCAAAATGCTTTGACAAGAAGTTTGCAATACTGCAGTGGTTCTTTTACTTACAGCATTCCAGAAAGTATGTCTACAAAATCCAGGTAACACTTTTTAAAGTAAACCGGCTCCCTTGACATTATACATTTTTCTATACCTTAAAGGGAATGGCTAGTAACTGATCAGTGGGAATCAGTGGGAATGCTGAGGGATGATTGTTCCAATCCTTGTGGGATTCATTTAAGAGTACATTATATATCTATTCTTGTGTGAAAATTATTTGCTTCAGAATGGTCTCATATTCAAGTAATGTGCAATGTTTCCAGGTAAGCGTCCCTGGTCAGTGACGGGGCATTAATCTGCACATTACTTGAAAATGAGACCGTTCTGAAGCAAATAATTTCCACACAAGAGTAGATATATAATGTACTCTTAAATGAATCCCACAAGGATTGGAACAATCATCCCTCAGCATTCCCACTGATTCGCACTGATCAGTTACTAGCCATCCCCTTTAAAGGAGATGGCTAGTAACTGATCAGTGGGAATCAGTGGGAATGCTGGGGGATGATTGTTCCAATCCTTGTGGGATTCATTTAAGAGTATACATCATATATCTATTGTTGTGTGAAAATTATTTTCTTCAGAATGGTCTCATATTCAAGTAATGTACACTTTAATATTTCCAGGTTAGCATGTCCGTAGAGTGACGGGGCGATCGTTATTCCCACTGATCAGTTGCTAGCCATCCCCTTTAATATATTCTATTGCATTATTGTATTATCAATATGTTATGTTATTTTTCAATATATCAGCTTAAAACAACAGCTTATTAAGAAGACGTGTGAAGATGAGCTGTGTCAGATATTTATCAGTACGTTGTCTTCCTCTGTAGAAAATAATGCATTTGTAAGATCGCAACTGCTGATCTATATGGTGTATATTGTTTTAGCAACATGCAAGACCTAAAATCATTTAGTACAAGCCCCGGCGGTCAAACGCACTTACGAGAGAAGTATTTTTCTAGTCCTTTATCTTAAAGAGGATGTCAGCTCCATGGTTACGTTAAGGTCACTTTTATTTAAAACAAAGGTAAAGGGGTGAAACAAGGAGAACTATGAAACCTTTATTACTGTTTTCGACTTTGAAAGTCTGACAACCTTTGGACAAAGTGTGATATATCGAACATAATAACTTAAGCTCAGAAAGATGTCTTAGATAACTGTTTTAGTCGTCTATTTTTTGTGACTACACTGTTTCTATGAAAGCCTCTGCTTGAACTTTAGGTGAATTCACATAGATCGAGTCTCAGCTTTTCAAAGCTGAATCCTTTAATGATACTGTAGATCCTTTAATGCTGCCACAAGTCAAAACATGACCTACAGGATGTACATACAGTCATATGCAGACTCGTCTTTGGAAACAAATACAAAGCAAAATGTATATAGTATGTTCATATCGGGGACGACATTTTGATTGTTCCCCTGAAAGTGTAAGAATGAAGAAATATCACAACTTGACATTTCGTTTTACACTGGATATTGGTTTGAGATATTTTCAGTACAAGATAGTAAATAGGATTCTGTTGTCTAACAAACAACTCTACAAGATGAATATATTCAGTAATAGATGTTTGTTCTGTAAAAAAAAGAACTGGAAGATATTGTACATTTCTTTTACGAATATGAGACCAGTAAATGAACGCTGAATGAAGCAGAAAATTGATATACGAAGATTCTTCTTTACAGCCACAAACTTGGATTTAGAAGATATTATTTTTTTTTTTTGGTTACTCATGAGAAGAGAAATGATGCTTCTAATTGCATAGGGATATTGGTTACGCAACAATTATTGTCTTTACAAAAGCCTAATATCATATTTCAGATTTTAGCATTATGAAGATGACAGATAATGAATGAGATGTATCGTAGGAGGAGACGCATTTATTCTGCAGCTGGTAAATGTAACAAATTTTATACAAAGTGCAGCCACTCCAACAATTGAATGTATAAACGAAAATGGAAAAAAATAAATAAAAAGTTTTGGTTGAATCTAAGATAGATATCATTTCATTGAGTTGTAAAATACTTGATGAAATGCAATGAAAGGAAAAAAAAATGGGGGAAAAGCTTTTGACAGTTAAAGTCCATCTCAAGTCTCATCCAAAACTCAGAAATCTCGGCAGATATGTGTTTGATCGTATAAATTCATAAGAAAGTGTATTATCATGCCTCTTCCTTTTTGTTTTCTTTCGCAATCTAATAGGCTCTACTTCACTCTCTGTTTACACTGGCAGTATGTGCCTTCGTGATTTTGTATATTATGATTCAATCGACACTGTCTTTATTGTCTTTCCACTTCAGACGTCGACAAAGTGACGTGTAATGTTGAGAGAGCAATATTGAATTCAAGCTGCTCATGTCATGTCACGCCTGTGCTTGTATACTTTGTCAATTTTATCGACCTGTGAAGTTTCATTGACGATTATTAAACATTTTTGTGCAGTCCATACTTTCAACTTTCAATCTATCTAATGCAATCCTGTTATCTACAGTAAGTGTTGTTTTAATCTTATGTAATGACTTGTGTAATTCATGCGTAATTCAACCATTGGTTATAATTGCCGTGAATGTGATCCCAATAAAAGCCATTTCTCTCTCTCCCCTTTTCTCTCCCTATATCTACCTACCTACCTATCTATCCATCTATCTATCTATCTGTTTATCTCTATCTATCCATCTATCTATCTATCTATCTATCTATCTATCTATCTATCTATATATATATATATATCTACGTATATATCTCTCTCTATCTATCTATCTATCTATCTATCTATCTGTCTGTCTATCTATCTATCTGTCTATCTATCTATCTATCTGTCTATCTATCTATCTAACTATCTATCTATCTTATCTATCTCTTTCCCTATCGTTCTATCTTTCTATCTGATTAAATTGGTCCTTGCACTTTATTAAATGCAGAAATCGAGTCAGTCAACTAGGTAAGATGCGGAAGAAGAAGATTCTCCAAAATAGAGTCAACTTACTGATTTATTTTCTTCCACATTTACAAGCAGGAGCGGAAGAACATGCTGTTTTGTTACGTCATGCGTATACATCATGACGTTTTTCTCTGTATAACTTTCTTTTCAGTGCTTGCGTTGCCAATTAATTGATTAATGCACATGAAATCTATAGACATCATTCACACGCACACACACACACACACACACACACATATAATATATATATGTATTTATATATATGATATTTCACGTACATGTGACTACATAAACAGCAATTAAACTGAACTATTTGTCTTTGAAATAATTATGAATTGAACTACTTATCACAACCAATAATTCAGCAGCCTATGAAAGTTATGGATGTAGTTAAAATACTAAAGGGATCTAGAATATGAGTAGCTGTCCAAAACAGTTTTCATATACTTCAATCAGGAACAGCGACTTTTATCGATTGTACCTTTAGTTCTGTAGTTGTTGCCTTGGCAGGATATGACTGGAAAGTTGTTTCATAAAATGTCTTCATCACTTAATTTGTAACCCCAGTGTTATGGTTTATCAGTAGTTTCAATTTTTGAACCACGTTCCGTCCAGCCACTCACAAATACAACACACTTACAGATCACACTGTGATACACAAATCATCAATTAAGTAATCGTGAGAAATATTGATCAATGAACAGAGATAACATTTATTTATCAAATTGTAACGCACTCATCTATATAGGCATATTTTCATTTATATAAACCGTACTCACTTTGTACATTAGTTAAACATTCAAGCTGTCATAATTAACCTATGAAATATCATTTCACAAATTAATTAATTGCATTGTGTTTTAAGCTCTCGTTGGTACTATGTCGTCTTATGTCATTTGTTTCACTAATCTACCAGTCGTATCAATTACCATTGATCACTGTTTAACGCAAGATCAAACTATGTTTGAACTTCATTGATCGGCGGCAGGTCATCCTACTATCCTATCTTATCTAAATGTTGTGTTTTGTGTAGGGGATCTAGGAATCTGTATTACATTCAAGTAAACATTTCAGCCTTGAAACAAAAGAAGAAAAAATAATACCTGTCAGATAGAGCGTCTTCTTATCATATATTAGTTGTAGTGAAAAATCTAGGAAATGATCTGTTCCGATATGATTACAACAAGATATAAAATGTAAGCGTCATTGATATGTTTCGAACATTTTTCTATTTTACTGGAATCTGATAGGTCTTTACATGTGAACAATTGCAAAATGTTCAGTCTTTCCAATAGTTCAAAATGTGGTTCTATGACGCCACTCATTTGTTTTCCATACTGTTCTCGTTATTGTTGTAAACAAATTGTATCGACATTATAGCCATACACATTACTTTGATCGATTAAACAATAATTGTGTTCATTGCTACAGATCTGAAATCATATAATCACATTTGCTCACACAATTTGACGCCTTAACAGTCACTTAAACGACACTATCATTTCGTATTCAAAAGAAATTCCTAGAACACTTCCATTATCCTGTTTTCATGTCCAGACGTATAGAGATTGTTATCTAGTTTGCTCTCTCGATATGAACAGTTAAGGTATATCTGAACATAGGGAGCGTAATCCCATTAGTACAACTCCTACTCTAGAGTTTACGTTGTCACCGTTAGATTGTATAACTTAAGCATATACAACCTGTCAAACTGAACTCTTTTGCAAAACAAGACAAGATTTATTTTGCCTAATTGAGGCGGGACTCCGCCTGCCTTCTAGTTTTCTGCACATCAATGAATTGGCCACAGCACTCATACAAAAAAGATTGAGAAAAGAAATTAGTAATTCTTTTTTTCTTATGTTTTGATTTGCTTCTGCCATACTTGTTGTATTATATCAACACTATAAATCTCAAGTAACAGCAAGTTAAGAGATCATGCATGATTATAAATTATTTTGTTCTTCTTGATTCTCTGCTATTGTTACCATGAAATCTAGAAAATTGAATGGCAAAACGCTTAAAAAGAGAGAGGAATACAATAGCTACACACGATCTAAAACATAGGATTATAAATGGTTTATACCACCTGCAAACTAGGCAAATCAAGCCGAACTCTTATACACTCCTCCTTCTCGGGAGACATTTAATTCATTGTATAAAAATATGTTGCCAAAGATTCGTGAGCTTCATATTTGTATTCAATACATGTGTATATACTCATCAGTAGTATTTGATAAATGTTTAATAACTTAACATACATTATATACAGACTCTATGGTGATATAAAAAGATTACTCAGTCCCTATTGTATGTTACAGTCAAGTTGTAAGTTCATTGTATTTACAAAAAGAAAAACCTTTCTCAGCAGACACAAGTGTCTGCTGGACAAGAGCACACCATTAACATCTTGCTGTGAACGGCAGCTTCTTGTCGAAAGACGATTAACGAGAAATATGTACACAAACTGATAATGCAGGGTTTTCAAATGCTGTTCGAGCTTCGCTTTTACATGCTCGCAGCCCCTTTTTGCTTGACGATACCACTTGGAATATCATAACCATGTTGTGCGGTAATGATTATAACAAAATTATAGCTTCAGTGATTATAATAACAATACTGACAACCATCATATCTCATAATGATCTTCAAACTACCCATGCACTTATCTTATTTTTTTTTCTCCCTTATCTCTCCTTCTACTCCTTCTTGCATCGTTTACTCATCGTTTTTTCCGCAAATTTGTCCTCTCGAGATTTCCTTTCAATCTGAAGTGAAGCAGAGTCATGTTTTCGACTTCAGTGAGTCATAGCAAGGCTTGATAGACATAATCAAATATGCACATCATGTCAATGAAGGCAGATTATTATTTTTTTCATAAACAGTGACACATTAATTATCAACACTAGTCTACGCTACAGATACAAGCAAACGGCAGCATAATGGGAGGCGAATAAAGATCCCATCCCAAGTTATCAAATAGGTACATTACGAGAGTGACGCAACCCAGTGAACAAAATGATAATATTACAATGATTCCAACCATTTGGCCTTTCAGCTGGTCTTTGAAAAATAGACACTCTCAAAGAATAAATGAAAATTGCGACTAAACGCTAATTCAAAATCTCTACCAATGCCTTCATTCTTTCAATAACTTTCATACCGTCTTCAATCGATGCATCATCGCTCAGGTTTACCACCTCTTTCATTTTTTCTCTCAATCAAGACTGTAGAATTCTCCTTAGTTCACAAGAACGCCTAATGTCTTGAATGATACTTTCTCTAAAAAGTGCAATACAGTTAATACAGTTGTAGCAGTGGCACGACCTACGATGCAATAACATAAAAGTCGCTCCACATCGTGCAGGAACCGATTTCATTCCTGTCATATCGGTAATTATTGACTCTGCTGTTTGAAAACTGAATTGAGACAAAGACAGCTGTACCGCCTTACCCTGTCGTGTACTTTCTGTCACAGTTTATTCCAAATGAGGGAAAATCAATTTGACTCTTTGGTAGACGCTTTTCTCCCCCTTTCGCCCCATTTTTTTTTTCACTCAAACTTACCCAGGCATGGTAAAAACATCTCTCAATCGTTTGAAGCCCAAATACATATTTGCTTTTTTTTGTTCCTTTCTTATCATCAACGCACACTCAGTCACATGTATTGTTGACATTTAAGGCAGACATTTCGCTCAAATTACTTGGACCAGTTCGTGTTATACATCCACACCTATGGATTCAGTGATTCATGAGGATTTTTTGCTCGGAAAATTATGAAAATAAGATCTCTTCATAGTTGAACGTAATGAAAAGTTGGTAAGTGAAGTCCATACCGAATGCACTTTATTCTTATTCCTAATCACCATTTCATCTATTACGTAACTGCAAGGGATTGGTGTAACGTGCTTTCCTCACAAACGTTACCTTACTCCTAAAACCCACACAGACTTTGTACAGTGTTCAGAAGGTCTCCGTACACCAGAGGTTAAAAGAATTACATTCAATGTTGTTACATACAGAAAAAAAGGAAAATGTTCAATCCATTCTCGAATTCACATTAATTTTGTAATTCATAAAGTCCACAAACAACAACGACCAAAAAAAAAAGCAATGGGTGTCTTTTTTTTGGGGGGGGGGTGGCGTGGGGTGGCGTGGGTGGAATGGGGGTAACGGCTGGAAGGCTGATGTTGTTCTCTTCACTTTCTTGACACGCACAGTGTCAAACAAATATAATTCACTGCCAATATTTGTTGACCAACCAGCTGGCACACGTTGCAGTAGGGTGCACGGGCAAAATCTGCAGGCAATTTAGTCCAATAAAGTACAGAAATTCCAGAAGTAATAAAAATCCCTTGAAGTCCACGCTGGATTGAACTATTGCTGATTTAAATATGTCTTGTGATAATTAATTTAGGCAATGAGTGACTTGATGAAGCTGTGTGTCACAGGTTTTAGATTGTTTAAGTGCTTTCTTCTCTGTTTGTGCCCACATAGCTCATCTATCCCTCTCCCCTCAACAAAACTCTATCTTGCATTTCTTGACGTCACTGACAGACTTTTAGGTCTGCTGAAATACACTAACTATGCTTTTAATGGTATGCACATTTCCTTCAATCAGATGTATCCCTAATCTCGAAATAGCAAGACAGGTTACACGTAAAAGCATCCCACGCATTTACTGTAAGTTGTGTCTGCACGCCGTAGACACCACCCTGGAACTTTCCGACGTCGCTATGGCAATTAGGAAAGGTTTTGTGGTGTTATCTAATAAGACATGGCTTGCTAATGCTAGTTTATGCAATTTTCAAGATGGATACATATATTAAAACGCAAGTAGATTTGCTTAGCCTTGTCATTTATGTACTGTTAGCGAGAGTTATTGGTTGGCGTGTACTGCAACACTATTACATAAAGTATACTCAGTTGTACAAATGTTCGTCTACATGCTACTAGTATAAACATGGATAGTTTTACGTTTTCTTCAGTACATTTGCCTAAAAAGGCGGAACCCTAATTTTGCATTTAATAGCTTCATTCTTTATAATACACTTGAACTCAAATGGGCTGCATCTGCATTCAATGCAATTATTTCTATTAGCAGCGGTGTCATTGTCATTGTTGGCATATTAACAGACCTTACCGTGACGTTCGTGGAATTGTTTAAGTGAATAATAAATTAGATTTTAAAAATGCAATTTGATGAAAGATGCTAATAAATGCGGCTTTGATGTTTCGACATTGCAAATTACGAAAGATCCAGTTCATTTTGGAGAGAGAAATCGACGAGCCAAGGCAGAGAGCATCTCAATTCACTGCAATAGTGTCCACCACAAACAGCCTGCAATTTAGTCGAGGCCAGCTCTCTTGCTGTTTATGAGGATGGCACTTTGGGGATGAACGCCGTCATTTGTACAGCAGTGAGTGGTTGGTTGAGGATGGGTGGGTGAAGGGGGGGGGGGAGTGGGGGGGGGGGGGAGGGGGCTGGGTGGGCAGGTGGATGGATGGATGGACCCGATTAGGACACGATGGGAAAGACGAGTTCAGGGGAGGTCGACAGGTATTCTTTCAATCTTGGGCTGGGGAGGGGGAGGGACGTTGTCAGCTGCCCATTAAATACGGCGGCCTCAAACGCCTGATGTTGTGAACATAAAATGGGGATAACATCGATTGTACTGGCGACGTTAAAGTCTATGATTCACGGTAGGAGTGAATAAGAAGTGTAAAGTGAATTACTGTCCTGCGCGGGCATCAGAAGTCCTACTTAAATTTATAACAAATCATGGTCTGCTTGTAGGGAATGAGGACTCTTGCGAGAGATGTATGATATATCAAACGCGGCATTAACGAATGGTCATTAGCAGTGTGTATACTAGACGGATAAGTAAAATGTATCATATACTGTGCAGAAAAAGCTATGATTCATAGGTCTCAATAGAAGAAATGAGGATCACGAGAACCAGAAAGTGTCACAATTTTTGACACGGCGAACCAGAAGTTACATGTTGCAGAGCATTCTGTCGATCATAACTTATTTCCTGTAATAATAATAATAATAATTACAATAAAGATGATATGCACTCGTGTATGTGAGTGTGTGTGCGTATATCCTTACTTGACAAATTTCCACTTTCATTCTTGTTTTGCGTTAATATACTTGCGGCCCGTGTAGTGTTACAACATCTTTCGATCTAACTCACCAAGTTGTTAGCAAGATTTAATTCGCCACAACAATACGAAATGAAATGGCAACATTGCAAAGCGAACCAGCATCGGTAGACCGAGAGGAAGGTAGAATAGATCAAGCACTTGCATCCAAAGCGGCACAGGAAGCAGCATTAAAGGGGAAAATACAGGGAGAGAATAGAATTCACTACTACAACTTTATAGTTCATTGGTCACTGTTACTGATTCAGTTCAGTTCACTTCAATAGCATTAGACGTAGTAGCAGTCATAGCACATGCACTATAGCACCAATCGGGTGCTGTTCGTTATTCCGAAGGTTCGCTATTCCGAAGGCTCGTTATTCCGAAAATGAAAAAGGGTTCGTTAATCCGAAAATTTGTGGCGTTATTCCGAAGGTTCGTTATTCCGAAAATTGGTTAATCCGAAAATGAAATTCGGAACAATGAACCTTCGGAATCACGAATCTTAGGAATAAAGAGCCTTCGGAATAACGACCCTTCGAAATAACGAGCTGTAACCGCAGCAATCATTGTCGTCGGAGTACTGGTACCAGGGGAAGCTGTAGCGGGAGCAGTAATACTTACGTATATAGTGGAAGTCATCGTCTGAGTACAGGTCATGTAGTAAAGCCTTGATGGTAGTCCTATTGTAAAAATGGTTATTACAATTCTAACCATCATATGCAGTTTAATGGCAGTAAAAGTGAATAAAGATGGTTGCAATAGTAGTATTACATAGCGATCACAGTAATAAAAGATTCTTATAGTAGAGGTAGTAGTAGTAGTAGTAGTAGTGATAGTAGTAATAGTAATGGTAGTTGTAGTAATAGTAGTAGTAGTAGGAATGCTAGTAGTAGTAGGAGTAGTAGTAATAGTAGTAGTAGTAGTAGTAGTAGTAGTAGTAGTAGTAATAGTATACATAGACGACCCAGTAATAGAGGGAACGGTGACACAGCATCTGCTCCTACGACAGTAACTCCGGTCTTTTTTTTTATCCAAGGCCTTAGGGTTAAGATTAGTGTTGTGATATGGTTTTAGGTTTATATACATAGCAGTTTGTCGACGAATTTTAGGGAATTTTGGCGTTATTCGCCTGAAAGAAATGCGCAGTTTAATTCGTGTTTAGAAAAAAAAAATGGCTATCTCTATTACCTAACATTGTCTAATGTTCAACTTGAAAATGTCTCGGGATATTTTCAATTTCAGCACTTTCTTGCTTCATGAAGCGTAAAGTACTTTGAATTGACCTCTTGGAATGCCTGTCACGCATGACTGCTTCTAAATCTTGAAAGCAATTTTCATTACTTTGTGCGAAAGTCGTCTTTTCGACTACGTTTCCTTTTCTATAAGGTTAGCTCAGAAAAATATCATACCGCTGAAAGTTTGATTTTTTTTTTTCAATCGATGATAGACCCTTTTGTCGTTGAAATGGGTCACTATCAAAATCCGTAAGTTTGGCATCACAGTTGTAGTAATAAACACTATAATTATGGCGATATGCACCGTAGTGACAGACGGACATTGCAGCGGTTCTCGCTATCATGTTAGCGGTAGTAAAGTAGTAGTGGTAGTAGTAGTGGTGGTAGTGGTAGCAGGGGTGACGGTAGTATTAGTGGTACAGTAGTATCAATAGTTCAGTGAAGCTGTCGTTAATAGTCGAGTAGAAGCAGGAGAACAGGGAAAAAGAAGAAGAGAATTATAAGAAGAATAAATAAAAAAACGACATTTGCGGAAGCAGTTGTTTCTTTGCATTGCCAACAGCCAGATGACAACAAGCCCTTTTAACAAGGAAAAAAAAAAACCCGGACGAAATACTGGTTCAGCTATGACCCCAAACATATGCAAATATACGAAATCAACAGGAAATGAAATAATTGATGAACAATAAAAGTATTTACACGTATGAATTTACAGGTAATATATAATTTGTCGTATGGAACAGAAGTTGCACAGTTAGGACGAATATTGATTTTTAGATCACTTTCTCCTTTTTGCATTAGCATAACGTTCGGCAGGTGCACACGCCCGCCGTTCTGAGAATATGCAATGATGCCAAGAAAATCGACTATCTTGAATTTACCCTTAGAAATGAAATGCAAATTGGAGGATCAATCTAAATCACATTATCAACCCTTTGCCAAAATCGCTGACAGATATCATTCTTTTCATCTTGGGAATGTCATAGTAATCTCTTTCCGCATGCCATGCCACGGAGTAATACACTTAACAGCTTATCTATCTGGAAAACCTCTTTTTCTCTTAACGATTGCCACATCTTCGTCACGTCCTTGCGCAGGGAAAGACGATTTAGTTTTTACTTTTTTAACGAATAAAGAAAAAAAAAGCTGGATTACCAAGCTCGCTTCAGGTTTCAGTATCGACTAACAATCGTGCAGCTGGATCATGTTCTCTGCAAGACCTGGAGTCTTTAAGATCTACAGTCTGCATTCTATATTCGGAGACAAAAACTATTTCAATCAGTTTAACTCGTTTTGAATTCATTCAAAGAGCCATGGATAGGGAGATAGATATTCCAAGTTCAGCTTTATAGGAAACCATACTTCTCAACTGCGACATAATACACCGTCATGTACAAGTGCACGTGATATAATGTGCTTTGAAGATTTGAGAACCTCGATATTCCCTTTTCAACTTTCCTTGTCACGGAAGATTGACTGATACGCTTATCTGTCAGATATTAATGGACAATTAGTGTCAGAAGCGAGGTGAGGTCTATTCAAGTTTTTTCCCCCTAACTTTTAAGGACGAACTTTTGTCTCAACACCATTTCATTCTGAAATGACCTCTATCATTGATGACATTCTGCATGGATACAAAGAGGAATATAAATGCAGAGGGTCTAATGAATGCCAATCAGTGCCATATGATGATAATCAGGATTTTAAAAAAATGCCTGCTAACCAGCTTGATGACGTTAGGCCTGGTCCTGCTCATTATTCATATTATTTATCTATTCATTTAGCTATCTTTTTTCAAATCTATACACGCATTTTCTCTCTCTCTCTCTCTCTTTCTGTCTATCAGGTTTTTTTTCGGGTGGGGGGGAGGGGGTTGAGATTGGGGTTGGATGGCGGTTGAGGGCGGAGTACCTTTATCGTAACGTCCGCACGAGACAGACGTTGGTTCTGTCCGTCTTTGATCGGCACTTATTCAGTCCTGCCCAGCCTTCCCCTGCACTCATGGTCTTTTGCCGGTGGGACTGCCCGCGAGTTTGGAGCCTCCGTGATGCGGGTGATTACGGACGAGTCGGCTGGAATCTTGGTGAATTCTGTGCGCGAGTTAGACGAGGAAAAGCGGACTGAGTAGCGGTTGTAATACCCTCCCTCACTGTCCCCTCGCGCACAACAGCATAAAAAACGGTTCAATGACAGACGGAACTCTTTCCAACATCTTTGCGATGTGTTGAAGTACAAGAAAATGTAGGGATTCGTGGCGGAGTTGGCTACGGCAAAGATACCAAAGAACGCTTCCACGAAGGGGTTGGATGGGCCTCTGAATGTGCCGAGAATTTCAACGATAAAGTAAGGCGTACCGCAAAGCACAAAGAAGAAAATGATAACCACGCTCATCTTCAGCGTCTTAGTTTTAGCTTTCGTGAGGGTGTTTCCAGGAGCATTGCGATTCAGCTCGATTTTGTTTTTCTTACTCGCTCGCTTCGACCGCTTGCCCGAAGTCTCCTGAGCTTTGTCCCAGATTTTCTTCGAGATGCGCAAGTAGGCGAATGTAACGATAAGGAAAGGAATGAGAAAAGTGATTACTGCGATGTACGTGATGTACGTGACGCGGTGCCAGGCCGGTTGGTTCCTGAACATAGAGCCACAACGTGGCTTATCTGAGCGAATGCGCTGACCCCACACGTAGAGCTGTGGTAGGGCCAGGGTGCCGGCGATGGCCCACGATATTACGACTAGCTTCCACGCGACAAAGAACTCCTTCAAGGGCTGAAGTACGGCTTGGTGACGGTCGATGGCCATGAGCGCCAGCATGTTGGCCGACGATATGAGAGAAGCGCCCTGGAAGTACATTACCAGCTTACACATGAAGTTCCCCGCTTCCCAAGTCGATGACATTAGAATGATAGCTGTGGGCAACATTGAGAAGAAACAAACAGACATGTCTGCACTGGCGATGCCTAACACGATGGTGTTAACACGAGACTTTCGTCTCCGGTTGAGGTGCATCCAAATCATCACCATGGTGTTACCGAGCACGCCCAATCCGAACAACACCCACAGACTCCATATCTGTATGGTGCTGACTAGTTTCATCATGTTGCGTGTTTTGTCCGTGTCCGTGGCCAGGGTGGTGTTTGAGGCTTCCGTGGTGTATAGGTCGGGATCCTGCATCCAGTCCGTGAGCTCCATGGCTGCCGAGGGAGGGGTCATTATAAGGGAAGGCATCCTAGCCGTACTCCGGCAAGCTAGTCCAGGCTAGCACGTCCCCGCACTATATCTGCAGGAAAAAGCATAAAGAAGAGAAAAGAGACTTGTTAAAGTATGACATTTCAAGCAACACCTTGATAATTCCTTCACGGGGTTACATAATATTTCCAGATATAAGTTAAAGCAAGACCATACAAACAGCCACACTAGATGTTCTTGTGCAGTTAAATTGTGTGCAGCTTATTTTGATTAAACTAGTCGTCAAAATCACTGTTGGATTTCAGTGAAGACAAACAAGTTTAATTGGAAGCCATAGAGCTGAGACCTGGGGTCCATGAGTTGGACAGTTTATAATGAAGATTGTAAGAGACTGACGGGTTCCTAAATAACATCTTCTGTGAATAATGAGCAATTAAATATCAATAACTGCTCAAAGAAACCATAGATTATATATTATCGTTAAAGCACTACTCATTTTGTTTGTTTCGGACAGAGGAGGACTGTTTCAACCTTTCGATCAGAGCAGGACGAGTTGCCAAATTCAGTTTCAGTTTAGTTTGTTTCATTTCTCCACCTGTACAAGTGATATTAATTCTTATCTATTAAAAAGAATCACTAAAACGAGTTTGAGTTCAAGCCACCTTCTCCTCCAAAAGGTCTCTCAATGCCATGCTAATTGGCACTATTTTTGTCTCATTTTCCATTTAGTTGACGGATCAAGAGCTATAAGGCAAAACATGCCAACTTATGACAGGTAAACACGATCATAACCTGAATAAATTGTAGTTGTGATGATTATAAACAAGATAATTATAATGATCACTGTCAAGCCCGGAAAATATACCAAAGCAAGGTCGCCACGTATCCTACTTGATTCAGGGAGCTCAGAACAGAAGCGTACTTTGTAAAATAGATAGATAAAACACGCACTCATTTTCGCCCGCACGCGCACGAACACACAATAATCAAGATGGCTGCCTTTCCAGCGCTATCCAGAGTTGAACCGAGAGATCCATTATGCATGAGTATTGGCTCATCGGCGGTCGTCCCGAGGGGGTTATAGGATTTCTACTTGTTTTATGAAAACAAATATTCGGAATACTCGTCAAACTTACGGCAAACACTCTCCCCTGTCAATAAAATACTTAACAACGTATTCAAATTTATGGGCATTCGTTTCACACATGTCTGGCAAATCTGGTTGTAGACGTGGATTTTGTTTTTGCGGTGTCCATGTTGGCTTGCCCGACAAGCCTCAAGCGCGTCCTGAGCAAAGGTAAGGGCAACCATCCATAACTTCCATGAAGGACGCATGGGCACAATTTGAATACATTGCAAGCTTGGCTTTTAGAGCACGTGACTTCAAGGGTCAAGAACGGTATATCTTAGAAAATCGATTATCATAACTTCTTGGTATGTTGACGTCACATTTGGCATATTTTGTGTGCATTTCTTTCTTTCTTTCTTTTTTCTACATCAGTTACCAGATCATCCAATGGTTGATACCCTCAAGTCATCGAATGAAATATTCGACCGGTTATCATTTTTTTTTTTTTAATTTGTGACCAATGATTGACAGGTGGAGATATCGCATTGAGCTGGAAAACGAAAAATAAGGAAAATTTATGTAGACACAGCTCTCCAGAGGAATAATAGCTCGGAGTAAATTGAAAGTGGAAGGACTTATGATATCTAGCTATTAGAAACAAACATAACTTAGATCAAGAATGAATAATGGGGCATCTGAATTAAAATAGGAACGCTTGGGTTGTGTTTGTGAGTAACAAAGCATTCTATCACGTGTCTTCACATACGAGCTTGGAAGGTGAGAAAACATGGCTGGTCCTGTTGAATTGATCTCCATTCGCTGCCCACCGGGGTACATTCGAAAACCACAAATAACACTCGTTAGCCATGATGGTGTCAGCGAATAATCATGTGCATCTATGCTTACGCTCATCGGTAACGGTCGACTCCACTAGAGAGTTAACAGGATTCTAGAATACATCCGAGTCAATCCAGCCTTCCCATTCCACATTTTTTTTTTTTTTTTTTTTTGGGGGGGGGGGGCAGGTTGGGGGCATTTTCTCTCTCTTCTTTTCTTTATTCAAAACACAACAACAACCCATTCCACGGTACCCCCATACTACCCGGGTTTCATCAGTGCGAGTGATTGGGCCGAATGCATAAAACAAGCAATTGCTTGTAAGCAATTGCTTCAAGCAAAAGCACAAGCTCGTCTAGCAAAAGGTCTAGCTCAAGCAATTGCTTAAATCCATATCCACAATCTTTTGCTTATTCCAATACCTTATACTTGTCCCGTACAAGCAATTGCTTGCGTTTTCAACAAAAGGGATGTCACGCCTGTGCGAACACAAGAACAAAGGCGAGTGTGGCAGCATGTATTTGAAAGGGCATTGTGTGTGTTGAAACATTTCCTAACATAGCAGAAGAGCTCTGAAATGCACACACAGACACATACACACACATCTATACACACACACGTATTACTGGCTAATTCCCATCACTGCAGCTTACAGCAGCCCGGATCTGCCAGATCGCACGTGGAGAGAGGTCTCCTCGCTCTCCACCGAAGTCAGACATCCTACCTGTTTTTCATCACATTTTGCGTGCTAACCACTGGACATTCTCGTTGTTGAAATGAAAAAGTTTCTTACACTACTTATGAGTCATTTCTTGTAGATTTATACCACTCCTTCACAAGCGTGGTCTTTCTTTCATGAATATGAAAATGATACTAAAAAGGGAACGTTCCGGTTAAGCAAAAGCTCAAGCTCATTTTACAGAGCTTGGAAAATCGTAAGCAATTGCTAGCAAGAACTAGCAAATGGTATGTTTTATGCATACGTTTTTAAGCAAATGCTTGGTCTCTAAGCAATTGCTTGCGGGCAGCAAGCAATAGCTTGCGCTTGCTAGCAAAAGCTTCTGCTTGCAAGCAATTGCTTGTTTTTATGCATACGGATTCGAGTAAAAGGCTAGCGCAAGCAATTGCTAGCGTTTATGCATTCGGCCCAATGGCGTAGCTGACCATTTCACTCGGATCTATCTCTGTAATCTTACTCTTTTAAAATCATATAAGTGAGGGGCGTTGTTATACAAATGATGCACAGGATAGAGTGCGTCAGTGTAGGCGTATAGTGCACTCGAGGGTATTTACAATTGTGAAACATGCACGAGGCGAAGCCGAGTGCATGTTGCACTACATTGTAAATACCCAAAGTGAGCTACGCCTCCACTAACGCTACGAAATAATCCTGTGCATCATTTGTTTTATAAAATGGGTCGAAAATTCGAAAACTAACAGCATTTTTCAGCGTTTTTCACGTACCTTTGTGGGTCAAGACGTCCGAAGATGTTCGTCCCAAACATTTACGCACGTCGCACTCGGAAATCCCGCACATTAAGTATAATGGGGGGTTGGGTTTCCGGACACTTAAGTTCCCGCATGAAAACGTACCTATTTTACATAGAATATGCAACCTTTACCTTAAAGACTTGATATAGACTCCTCATATAGGCCTACTAGACAACATACTCTGAAAACGGCGTGAGAATTAACCTGCTAAATCGTTGGATTGCCCTTCAAAGTGACTCCATGTACGCGTCCGGTCCCACAACGCTTGGTCTACTGTACTGTACAAAGTGTACGTATAGTAGAGTATACGTACGCCACACATGTTATGCACAAGTAAAGAAAGGCCGGCCGGCCGGCAGCCCGAACTAGAAGTTGTTTACAGGATTGACAGCGCGTATGCATGCAATTCAAACGTGCCGCCGCGCGCACAGACGATCGGCAATAGGATTTAACACGCAGTGCAATGGGACTAGAATAAAGGAAGCACACGTGACTCATTTCAGCGCTTCCTATTGGCTACATTCTTGAACCCATTTTATAATATTGGTTAGTAACATTTATATAGATAATCTCTGCACTCAATAGAAGGATATCTGTGTTGAAATATTTGTTGAAGACACTATTCTCTTGCGCCATCTTTGGTCCCCATAGCTTAAAAATATCTTCTAGAACGATCTGTGCTTTGATGAGAAGGTTCCGACAGTAAACAGGTCCAATCAGTTCACGGAAATCTAAATGACTGGTATATGAGCCAGTTATTTGTTTCTTTCTGCCAGTGATTTTGATTGGAAAAGCAGTCCTTTGATACTGTCTCTCATCTGCCAGGAAATCCACGTTCACGTTTTTAAAGAAATCATTCTCATGAAATTCTTATCGTCATT